>NC_141612.1:14290108-14536325 GCF_047967505.1 Dipteris shenzhenensis | reverse complement strand
TTTGCCCTTGAGTGTTATGTTCGTGAAAGTTTGAAGTAGTGTGTTGTTTTAACACATACCTACGTATGTTTACTCACTACTTGAGATGCTAGTCTCCCCGAAAGTGGCAACAAATGTTGGCTCTTTCCTACTGCTTTCGTAGGAAGAGCTAGGTATTCTATGTTTGCAGGGTTCCGAGGATTTTTGTCACCTATAGATATATTGGGATTGTCGGTTGTAGTATATGTGTAGCTTAGGACCTCGAGTCATGTTTCGGTGAGAGACGTAGGCTTAAGTGTGGTAAGCAAACAAAGTGCATGCATGTGTAAAAGGAACGTAAATCATCTTTATTGAGGTAATGAAGGCTTTTTCCTTCATTCGGGGTTGTAGGGTTTAGGAGGAGTTTAAGGGTTAGAAGGAGGTTCCAGGGTTCAAAAGGAGGTTCAAGGGTTTAGAGGGAGGTTCCAAGGTTCAAAAGGAGGTTCCAGGGCTTAGAAGGAGTCCAGGGTTAGAAGGAGGATCCAAGGTTCAGAAGGAGGTTCCAGGGTTTAGAAGGAGGTTCCAAGGTCAGGGTAGAGTACATGGTGGAGAACTCATCTCCCTCATAGATCATGGACTTTAAGGGTTGAGGAACAAAGGGTTTTAGGGGAGCATAGGAGTGGGAGAGGAAGAAGGTGTAAGAGCATGGGGGAAAGAAGAGAGAGAAGGGAGGAGGAGGAGGGAGGAGGAGGAGAGAGGAGGAGGAGGAGGAGGGAGGAGGAGGAGGAGGAGGAGGGAGGAGGAGGAGGGAGGAGGAGGAGGGAGAGGGTGGGTTGCAAGGTTGGAGGAGAGGGGAGGAGGAGTTGCAAGGTTAGGACATGCTTTTGGACGTGTAGTGCAAGGAAGCATGGACACTTGAGACAAATGCTTGGAATACCAAAGTAGACTCAACACAATGCCCCAAAGAGTGAGGGCTTCATTCCATTATGGGGTATTTATACAAGTTGGAGAGCTCTCTCTCTGCACAAAGTTGTAACACAAAGTTGTTACACATTCTCTTTCTACATGTAGAAGTTGTAACACATTCTCTTTCTACATGTAGAAGTTGTAACACAAAGTTGTAATTAGACCCCTTTTAATTATGTTTAGGGTTCCATCCAGCCCCCCCGCCTTAACCCCTCCAAACCCCCCTCTCCCTTGGTCCCTCCTCTCCTTCCGCCATCACCCCCTCCCTCCCCCCACCCTTGCCACCATACTGCCCCCTGCCCCTCCCTCCTCTTTCCTGTCCCTCACCCTTCCCCCACCTTCCCCAATCTCCTTACCTCACACAGACCCTGGACTCCAAGAGTTGAGTATACAAATTGCAGTCAAAATAAGAAAGATATTCATTTCATAACTATATAGGGGTTTCCATTTTCCGAGCAAAAACCCCCGAGTGACGAGCGGAGAAAAGGTAGGAGGGGTCAAAATATATAGGCTCAAGTCATTTTTGGGGAGCAAAAAAATCCAAATTATTTCAAGATATAGATGATGTTCTCTAAAGGAGGGTTATAAATGAAAAATAAGTAAGTATATGCTTCCATAAATGAGAAATTAAGAAAGAATTGTATATTCCTTTGAGAAATATACAAGCATGGTTGGTGTCAAAAATTATCGCTTAGACTTTTCTGCTCATAGTTTTTTGCTCAGAAAGTGTGCACATCCAACTATATACAATAACATCATAGCTTCTATTTCTAGTTGGACCCATTTGCTCCCTTCTCTCACTCTAGCTTGCAACCAAGCTTGCAACCAATGTGTGACTCCTCAACTCTATGGATGCTTTCTAAGCACTATGCCTTCTATTCTTTGATAGAATTTGAGCCGCTTTTGCAAGTTTTGATGCCTTTTCCTTTTCAGATTTCAAAGTCCTACCTAGTGAACATCTAAAAAATGAGGCAGTCGATAGAGCGAGCGAGAAAAAGTGAGCGGGCTGAAAAAGCGAGCAAGGTTTTCCACAATTTCCTTTGAAAGGACCCTAAACATAGCTTCATGGAAACCCCTAATTGAGAAGTGTCTCAAAGATAAAACTAACCTTCCTATGTTTACTAGGTTCATGTAAATCCTTAATTGGGAAGTATGTCAAATATAAAGCTTACCTTCCTATGTTTACTACACTAGCTTTGCCAATTTCATAGCATAGTTTAGCATCATTCATAAATAATACTCTTAAGACATAGAATGTACCTTACTATGCTAACCATACTACCATTGTTGATTTCAATCTACCATAACTTCCAATTCATGCTATACTCACATTATGCAATGGTAGTACGTGTGCTTGAAAGAAACCAATGTTCCTCTCCAAAACACGGGATTCCATTATTGATATGATAGTTATTTCGCATTTCAAATGGATTAAAAAAGTTTCATAAAGAAGCTGCGCATTTCAATTCAATGCTTAAAAAATACTCCACCCACATCTTGATTAAAACTCAAGTGCCATTTCAAAGCCATCTTCGGCATTATATCTTGAACAATAACATCACATCTAGAAACTTGAATTTTCAGAAATAGCTTTTCTCAACCAAATGGTTATCTGCAAACCATGAACAAGTATGCTTTTGCAACAATATTCTACTCTTCCTACATTCATCGTCAACAAAGAAGTTGCATGGTTTTTTCCTATCTGAAGGCCTCTTATCATATCTTTAGTTGCTTCCCATGAACTTGCCATTTCTTCTGCATAGCATGGCAATGTACTACAACCAAACATACATTAAAAACCATAGTAAGTCAAAGTGGGAAAGTCATTCATGGTGCTCACAAGATGAACTTTTAATATTAGAAGGTACCCATGAATATCATCTTTGATTTAGATTACACATGCACATAAATAGAGTGTAAAAGTAAACCATATGAAGAATCCAAATGTCTATCAAAAAAGAAATAGGATCAGCAACATACTATTCATCAAAAGGATTTGGAAGAGGGTCCCACTCTATCCTCTTGCCCATCTCCGTCATGCTTTAACCTCACCCTTTTGCCAGAATGGTCTACTACAAGTGGCTCAACAATGTTAGCCATACTACTGCTGTCAAAATCAAAAGAGAAGCATGGCCTACCACTAGCCTGGCATGCATGCATCAGAAGAGCTATGCCACAACCCATATCCAACACAAGCCCACCTAGAATACACAATCGAGATACAAGGCACCCAATAAAAAAGCTACTCCTCTCTAGCTCGAGCTACATGAGAGGACATCGACAAGGTTGTCCTCTTAGCTACAGGTACATAGTGCATCCACATATCATCTAGAGGATCAATCAAAAGCCTTTGAAACAAAGGTGCACTCTCATCCCAAAATATAGGTGGATTCTTGGCTCTACAAATCAGAGCCAACAGTGATACATGCATTTGCATAACAAGAATACAAAATTACAAACTAGAGAAATGAAGTAGGTCTGCAAGCATCATAGAATTGAATCATAGCATGATTCAAAACAAGCAAAAAATAAACTCAAATGAAAACATTTATTTAAATCCACAACATACCATTTTCACAATATGTAGCAACACACTTGAAAAAAAACATCGAAAGGTCAGACATATTGCTTACCTTATGAGATCTGCCTCGTTCTTTCAAATATCCATACGGAAGTTTGTCATGAATGACAATACATCTTGCAACTTCCAATCCCTGAACATAAGCAAATCTCTCCATCCAAGCCATACAATATCCTACAATAAAAGAATTCAATCTTGAGCCAATTGAAATAAAATAGAATACATACAATTCAAGTAGATTTAGTACATCTTACCAGCCATAGGACATATGCATGCTAACCAACCACTGTCAGACAAAGATGTGGCTGCAACTGCTAGCCCATGATGAACGTGCTCCCCCAATAACACATTCCACATTGGGGTGGGACTCCTCTCATCCAATGGGTATCCAGTGGGGAAATCAATCAAAATAAAATTTGCAGCTGATTTTACCTTCTTACCCATCCTCAAGTGGTCCCTGTCTAGACTAACCAATGTCACAAAAAGGTCATGGAGGATAGCATATTTGTTATTTTTCTTTCCTTGTGTGAAGTCCATGCCCATGGTCATATAATCACCAACCATGCATGCATATAAGGGTGTGATATCATGCACAAACGTAACATTAGGAGATTGTGGCTTGTGAAACAAATATTTCAATACAACCTTTTTAGAAGACTTTGTGCCTGTGATGAAAAATTATTTCAGTCAGACTCAAACCTTTTTTTCAACTATTAGAAAACTAGATGATCACCTGCAACATCTATGTCATCTCTATCATGTCTAGAGGGGCTGAGTGGCACTGCATCTAAACAGACAGAAAACATTAACAAAAGCATAGTGTCCAAATCCTTTCAATGAACAAAAAGAATTAAGATCCTTACCTTTCTCTTTAGGTGGTTCTTGTTTTTCTTTGTCTTTTCTCAGCCTCCTAGAGTTTTTATTTCCTTTATCCACAACTTCTTCTTTGCCTTTTCTTGAACCATATGTTTTGAACAAATCCCTTTCTCCCTCTAGTACTTGTCCTTTAGGGAAGTCAATCCACCAAGGACAGTTTTCTAGCTCCCAGTGAGAGAGACTATGCATGGCAGATGGATAAATACAAGCATTATGTCCAACTTCTAGCCAATTCTTGCATAAATTGAGAATTTTAGGTATCTCCTTCTCCTTTAACAAATGTGTAAGATACCTTTCAACCAACATGTGGAAAAGAAATGAAATCCATTCACAAAGCACATGTTCATGAATCAATTTGCAACCAACAAGCTCAACTAAGTAGACATGCCAACATATAAATCAAAGTGGACATAAGCACAAGAGAAAGTAGCATACCTGAAAACCACCTTGCATGCAGCCATGTCAAGTTTAGAAAGACTTGCTCCCTTCTTGCCACTCTTAGCATCAATCTTCACCTCTTTTGATCTCAATGCCATGAACATGTTTTATCAACCTTCCGGTTTAATGTCTTTCATATATTGTTGTATAGTATAATCCTTTGGGGTCTCCAACAGGACTCCCATGGTGGTGACATTGCTCAAGTCAAAAATTAATTTGATAGCCATTGTTTCAACTCTCTCCAAGAAATCTCTCTACTAATCCATCTGATCATGAATTTAGAGAAGAATTACTCTCAATACAAAATTGGTTCTCTTCCACGATTGAAGCACTGAAAATAAATCAAGAAAACATATGATAACAACAACTCACAATCTATATTCCAAGTCTCCAACTGGCATGAAATACATTTCTCATGTAGGTTTAGTGGCCTCTAACAAGGAAAGTAAAATTGCCTTCTTTTCTAGTCTCAAGTCAGTAGTCCCAAGTCAGGCTTTGCAATGAGCTGCAATTTTTCCAATGTCACACATGAATCTGCTGGTTACATGTCTTTAGCATTCATGAACTTTTGCATAAGTCATGGCATTCGAAGACAATTCACTTGTGTAGATACTCCTTAATAGAATGCAAGAGCTGAAAGGAAGAATGGTACTTTAGTAGACAGTGCTAGAGCAATGCTTAGTGAGAAGCATCTTCCGATTTAGTAATGGGCAGAAGCAATAGTCACCACAAACTATTTGCTTAATCGGCTTCCTACCAAACCAATTTAGGGTATGACACCTTATGAAGCATTCACTGGACACAAGCCACACATTGGGCATCTTCCCATATTTGGTTGCATAGCATATGCCCACATACATGATGATCATTGTAGAAAATTGGATGCAAATTCATGAAAATGCATCATGGTTGGTTACAGTGAAGAAAGCAAAGCATACAAGTTGTATGAACCCATCAACCAAAAGGTCATTATCTCTAGAGATGTAATCTTTGATGAGGATCCAGAATGAAAAACCTCAAATGCACATGAGATAGACGCACCGATTTCACAATCATCTACATAAATTGTTGATGAAGAAGAGAAAGAATTTCTAGAAACACCCCAAGCAAAGCCACAACAGCTTAGATGGTCTACTAGTGAAAGCAAACCTCCAGCTTGTTGATTGACATATTCTCAGAAAGGCAAAGCAATTCAGGTTGAAACCACCAACTATGCTCTTATGACTACCATCATGGGTACATAAGAGCCAATGTACTTCGAAGATGCAGTAGAGAAGCGAATGGCAAACTACTCTAAATAAAGAAATGGATGCTTTGTATAAGAATAACACTTGGGAATTATGCAACCACCAGGAAAGAAGGCCATAGCAAAAAAATGGGTATACAAAGTGAAGTACAGTCCACATGGAAGTATTCAAAGATATAAAAGCTAGAATAGTTGCAAAAGAATTTGCACAGCAATATGGTCAAGATTATGATGAGACTTATGCTCCAGTAGCAAAGATGGATTCCATATAGTTCCTTATATTGCTAGCGACATTAGCAGATGCAATGTGTACCAGCTCGATGTCAAGAATGCATTTCTCAATGGTTATCTAGACGAGGAAGTCTATATGCAACAACCAGTAGGTTATGTTGAACCAAGAAAGGAGAGTAAGGTTTGCCATCTTAAGAAAAGTCTCTATGGCTTAAAGAAAGCACCCTAAAGTTGGTACATTAGAATTGACAAGGATTTTGCTGATCTGGGATACATGAAATCCAATGCAGATCATACTCTCTACTACAAAGTTCAAGAGGAAGACATCACTATTGTACTTTTGTACATAGATGATCTGATTGTGATAGGAAGCAAGGATAGCTTCATTAAAAAGCTAAAACAAGACTTATTTGTAGAGTTCGACATGAAAGATCTTGGACTTATGCACTATTGTCTTAGAATTGAGTTTTGGAGACATTTAGACAGCACCTTCATGAGTCAGCTCAAGTATGTTGATAGTCTCCTGAAGAAGTTTCATATGGCAGATTGCAAGATGCAACCACTCCCATGGAACATAGTTTGAAACTTACTAAAGATTCAGAAAAGCCTAGAGTCAATGACAGGTACTATAGGTAGCTCATCAGATCTCTTATATATCTGACTATCACACAGCCAGATATTTGTTATGCAGTAAGTTCACTTGCATAGTTTATGGAAAATCCAAAATAGTCTCATTGGAATGTAGCCAAAAGAGTCTTGAGATACATCAAAGGTACAAGACAATTTGGGATAGAATATAGAGGAAGTCATCCAAGGTTGCATGGATACTGTGATAGTGACTATGCCAGAGATCTTGAGACCCCCATCAGCCCTGATGGCTCCGCTTAATCCTATAAATGCACAAGGTGCCCCTTTGGCTAATCCAAGCCAACACAGAGCACAATAGGCTCCACTGCCACCCCCCATATTGGGTCCTCAACCTCTCCTACCCCATATAGCTCCCGTCAATCAAGTGTTGGTAAAGGAAGTGCCCAATGATCCATGGACCCCTCGACTACTACCCTTATGAGGAAGGAAGTGGTACTCTAAGTCACTACCTCCTGCAAGAGGATCAGCAAGTCCCAGTGTTCCAGAGTGCCCCCTTGACCCCAAGGGATATAGACATAAACTCTGTTGCTATACCTCCCAAGTTTTGCATAGGGCAATTGAGTGCCCCTATAAGGGTACTTCAAACCCTTTGGTGTCATGCTTCAAGTGTCAGGGGCCGCATTTCTTAAAGGATTTCCCCTACAAGGATCTTACCCCAATTGCTCCCCCCACAATAGGCCCTACACCCCACCCTTATGTGCAGGGTGTGGAATCAAGCATCTATTCAAATATTGTCCCTTGAGAAGACCAGCAACCCCAGTCACTCCACCTAAGAGCACCACCCTTAACTTGCTCAGTATCAAATACGGCCAGGTGGCCATGGTACCCTTGAAGGTCATCATAAGGATGCAGGCCAAAGCCATAGGTAGGGCAATGAAGAATTCAAGAAATGATAAATGCCCCCTACTACCACAAAGCCTTGAGGTTTCTCTACCCCTGCAAACCCGGTCTAAGAAAGCGATATGAGTAGGTGATGGGGCCGACCAGGTGCTCATTCAAGATGGTTTCAATGAGGAAAAACCGACCCTTTCCACCTCTACCTCCAAATCTACTTCCACCTAAGGTGACTCGAGTGTACCTCCATGCCTAGATGTAAACAAGTTAGTGCAGGCCAAGGCCTCACACCTCTGCCTCCATATAAGGAAGACTATCCGAGGACCCAAACAGTCCTAGAAAAACAATATGTAATAGAGGCTCAGAACCTGGTATGAGACTACTAGGAAAAGTTTGATCATAGACTCAAGGCAAGCAAAGGGTGGGATACCATCTACCCAGCCCACTTGACTAACCACCAAGGGCCAAAGGTGCTCAGGGTGCCATAGAGTGTAGAAGAAGAGGAACATTTGATTTGCTATTGTCAGTAGGAAGGGAGACCTTACAAGAACCCTGCGATAGCACCGGGTTGGCTGCCTTCCTCTTGATTGAGGCAAAAATGCCAATCCCATCCTTGTTGAGAGGGAATCCTACCCTTTGGCAAGACCTATCCAACTAGATGAATGGGCGATCCTTGCCCCCAGTACCTACTAGCCCTAAGGCCGATCAATCACCAGAGGAGGGGCATAATTTACCCAAGGTTCCCATCAATAAGATAGGCCAATACTTCAAAGGTGATGACACCAATGCGGATATCCCCATAACCTATCAACACCAAAAGGTTGATGCCATCCTAGATGGGGGAGCGGGAGTGAATCTCTATACCCAGGAAAGCTAAGTGAAGTGGGGAAAACCTGCACTCGAGCAAACCCATCTAGTGGTGAAGTTGGCCGATGGCAGAACCGCAGAACCTTTGGGAGTCCTCACCGGTATCAACATCAAAGTATTCAAGTTCACATACCCCATCAGGTTCATAGTCATGGACTTTACCCAATAGCCAAGATATCAAGCCATCCTAGGTAGGCCCTTCTTATGAATGTCCGAGCTCATACACGATTGGTGTACTTATAACATCTATGTGCGGCATGAGGAAAAAATCATGCGAGTGGAGTTGCGCACCTACAAGGCCCACCCATTGTCCAAAAATCTTTTCGCAATGGAATCTGACACAACCATACAGACAACATCCCTAAAGCTATTCCAATACTGTGAGAGGGAAGAGGATGAAAAAGACTCCGATGAATTTTGGTATGTACCTCTCCTCGAGCTGGAATTTTCTTAGAGTTGGATGCACATCCTTGCCAACATTGATGTTCCAGAGAGAATAGGGTTACAAATTACAACCCCTGAACTCAAGAAAATGACCCTAGTGGTTCCCCTTAGGATGTTTAACATGCTCAAACCCGCGAGGTAAGCAAGGGATTAGTAAGGGTCAAATGAGACCTCCACTGGCTAGCATACGTTGGCGCCACTACCACTGATCATGAGTTCTCTCCCAATTGGGGAGCGAGAGTGAGCAAGGTAACCTCCTCAGTTGGCTCTATAAGTTCCATGAAAGAGCCCCCTTCATGTCTGAAACTCCCGTTATCCAAAAAGCTCGACTAAGGTCAAGAGGACCACTCCCCTTGAAGAAATAGAAGAGGAAAGTGGAGAGAAAGATGATCTATGAATAGGTACCAGACCACTTTAAGGCCTACATGATCAAGGATTGCAAGATCGTATACGAACAAGCCAAGAGATCTTGGAAAGTCAGGTGCTACCAAGGATATGACAGCCCCCAGTCCGAAAGGTTAGGACCCCCAACCTATATTCATCACCGATGATCTCTCCCTCAATGAGGAGAATGCTCTAATATCTCTCCTATGAGAATACAAGGATTGCATGACCTGGAAATAAACAGATATGAAAGGGGTGCCTTTTGAAGTTGTGCAGTACACGATACCCATGCTTGACAATGGTACATTAATGTCCCTACCCTATGAACCCCAAAAATGCACTCATAGTGAGGGAGGAAATCCAAAAACTCATAGATGCAGGATTCATCTATGAGATTGATCATACGGTTTGGGTATCACCCATTTTGATAGTCATGAAAAAGAATGGGAAGATTTGCATATGCGTAGACTTGAAAAAAGTTAACGCAGCCATAAGGTGCAACCACTACACTTTGCCCTTCACAGAAAATGTCCTGGAAAGGGTAGCCGGAAAGGAAGCCTATAGCTTCCTAGATGGATTCTCTAGATACAACCAAGTGTCCATCGCTCTGCAGGATCAACAGAAAATAGCCTTTGCAACCAGGTGGGGTGTGACTGCAGGACTAAAGTAATGATATTTGGGTTGACCAATGTGCCTACCATCTTCCAACAATGGTTGATGATCATTGTCTTCAAGGAGTACTTAAGGGACTTTGTGGATGTCTTCTTGGATGACATATGCATGAGCTCAATGTGGGATGATCACTTGAATACCTGAGACTCTAGTCTTGGAAAATTGCCGATTGTACCATATATCCCTGAACCCCCTAAAGTGCCAATTCTGGGTTAAACATGGCGTAATTCTCGGTGACATAGTGTCCTAGAATGGTATCTCCACGGACCACAAAAAAATCAAACTCATCTTGAAACTACCATCCCCCACCAATGCAAAGGGAGTACAAGAATTTATTATCCACATAGGATATTAGAGGAGGTTCATCTTGTTCTACGTGAACATAGCCTGCCCATTATACAAACTGTTAGTATTCTTTGAGTGGACCGAGGAATGCCAGAAATCCTTCGAAACCCTCAAACTAGCCATGGTTACCACACCAGTATTGAGAGCCCCGGATTGGAATCTAATATTTGACATTCATATAGATGCCTCCAACTTTTCTATTGGGTGTGTGTTAGCCCAACTAAGGGAGCATAACCTGGACTACCCGATGTACTTCACGAGTCGGCAACTGAATGAGGCCGAGGTCAACTATACAACAATAGAGAGGGAAGGCCTGGCCATGGTCTATGCAGTTAAGAAGTTCAGGCATTACTTGTTGGCCAACAAGTTTGTCTTCTTCATGGACCACCAAGCACTTCTATACTTGGTCAACAAGCCATGCATGATGGGACGCATCACCAGGTGGATGCTAATCCTCTTGGAGTTTGACCTCTCCCTTGTTGTGCATAAAGGGAAGACCCATGTCCTAGCTGACCACCTCTCGAGGATCCCAAATGGTGAAGCTCCAACGAGAGTCAAATATGACCTCCTTGAGGCTTCCCTCTTCCTCATTGACATCATCCCTGAATGGGCCACTGAGATTGGTCACTACTTGGCCAATGGATTACGCCTGGGCCAAGCTATCAAGAAAGACAGAGCCCGCAAACTCATCAAGGACGGAATGCTATATTAGCTAATTGTAGGCCAACTATACTGTATGGGCAAGGATGGCATCATGCGCAGATGTGTATGCAAGCACAAATACATCGAGGTGCTCAAAGAAGCCCACTCTAGAATTGCAGGAGGTTTTTCCAACCCATTTCACACCATTTCGGCATCCCTAGCACTTGCTCATTCGCACCCCCATGCGAGCCTTGTTTTGCACAAATTTGCTTGTATCTTTACACCATGACCTTTGATTGATGATCCGTCTGCACCGGCACATTTCCCTACACATGTAGGACAATCTTAGGCACATTATTAACACGATGGTCCCTACACAAACTAACACCACTCTAACCCTCCCAACATAACTACATCAACACCTGCACTTGCGACAGAGACACCCTTTGCAAATCTCGCCCAATCTGCATGCATCGACCAATGCCTCTGACTCCAACGCTCACCAAATTTGCATACATCTCCGCTACAACCATTGCCCCCAACAATCCTCTACCCCAAAACCCCCCCTGAGATTCAATCACTCCCTTTAACTCCTCCATGCCACAACATGGCTGGACGCTGTTGCGACAATGATGGGGATATCAACCTCGATGCAAAGGCTAACAATTTCTTTCATCAAAGAAATAATAACACTCAAGGTAGGTGCCCCTTGGGAAAACTAGAACTTCCCAAATATAATGGTAAGGGAGATCCAGCCCGATTCCTCCAGCTTTTTGATGCTGCATGCCGAGCAGGTGGGGATCAATCCCATGAAACCAAGGTGGCTTGGTTTCCCATGGCCTTACCTAGACCTTCTAGTGGAAGAGTGCACCACATGGGACCTGCTTCAAACAGAATTTAAAAGACGCTTTCAAACGAAGAGGCTACAAGATGATCCCGCTCTCCAACTAAGCAAGATCAAACAAGGCCGTCGAGAAGATGTACGCACCTACCTGGGTAAGATGAAAAGATTAATCGCCAAATGTAACCCACGCCCAATGCAAAGTACCTCATGGCCTGGTTCATTACAGGACTAAGAAAGAAAATCCGAAAGGATATGAAAAAGATTAGCAGTTATGAAATGTTCAGTGCTACTCATGTGGCAACCATTGACATCAAGGATGGCATGAACGATTTTGACACTAGCAGTGATGATGGTAGATCTAGTGTGTGAGATAAGCACTCGAAAAAGGGCAAATCAAAGTCCACTACTGAAACATCAAATGAAGATCGCTTAGAGGCCATGACCATGAAGCTGAAAGAAGACATGATGCATGGCATGGAACAAAAAATTCTCGTCTCAGCCGCCAACTCAGACATATCCATGGCGAGAAAATGTCTGGTGTCCACACTGCATGGCCGATCATATGGCAAATGAGTGCCCGGTCCTAAGAGCCAAGATCATTGCACAAGCAAATCCACTGCCAAGGTTGTGGTGCGATATTTGCATCGTCAGCGGCCATGATGAAAACAGTTGCATTTTCAACAAGCGCAACAACCCGCCTCGACTTCAACCATACCAAGCAGCACCTATGCCAGTGTACATGCAACCGGCACTTGCATAAGCACCCCTAGCTCCGAGGCTAAATCATGTTCCTGTTCGGACACAAGTCCCACAACTACTTAGGAATCCGAATCCACGACCATATCCAAGAGCACCAAATCCAGCTCCTGAGGCAATTCTAATACATCAATTACAAGCCAAGGAAGTAGCATCGTCATTTGAGTATGAAACAGAGTATGCAGTGTACTATGTAGAAGGTGCAGAGGGTCTAATACCTGATGTGGCAAGCTATACAAATACTGCTGCTTAGCAAGAATATCTGAAAAGATTCCTACACGATAGACAAGCTGCTGTACATGTGCATTGTAAGCTTCAAGCTAGAATAAATTGTTGGGATATCTCAAGGTGTATGCCTCAGGCACACCTTATGTTTCTATGTGTGAGTGCTAGAGGCATAGTTAGGTGCCCACAAGCACAGTTAGGTGGTGGAAGAGCCACATAGGATGATTGAGAGAATCTAGGAGCAGATTGAGGAGATGATTGTGGAGCTCTGAAGTCATCAGTGATGTCAGTGAGCATGTATGAGGTGCCTACTTAAGGACCTCACTCTTCTTCATTCTACAAGCAAGTAATGCAAGTATTCTGAGTTTGTGTCCACTCTTTCCTTTCCTTTCAACTTTCCAACATGGTATCAGAGCCCTTTGATCCCCCTTGAGCCCATTTCTGCCACATCATCATCTTCTTCTTCATCTTCTTCTTCTCCATTTTCCTCTTTCTTCCCAAAATCTTTGAGAGCTTGGTTCTCCACCTACAAACGACCATTGCCCAAACCCTTTGAGCTGGAAACTCCTCTAGTATGGGCAAACTTCCACCTGTAAGAAATTGAAGAAAAAACGTCTGTGGTGGCTGCCATTCTCCAAACAACGAATTTCTTCTGTTGCTCAATACTCTCTGCCTGCTCTGCCATTGCCTGAGCCCTCTTAGTAGTAGATGGGCAACCTCAAGACAAAGATTTTGAGCCATTTTTTAGGTCATTTGGTTCAGTAACGAGGGAGAAATCATCAAAACTCAGTTTCAGACTGTAGCAACTCTCCCGGGCAAAAGTGCGCACCATTTCGTCCAACCTCTATGCTAGACCCTCTCTGGTATATGAGCTTTCTTTTGCTTCAGGAAGCCCTCTTTTCCTTGCTTTTAAGAGTGAGCTACAAGCCCTCCAAGTTCAGCTTTTCAGTTTTGATAAATTTGGACAAGTTTTTGAAGATGATGCTACATAAAATGCTACTCTAGCATTTCTGGTTTTTTGAAGCTTTCAATAACTTCAGTACAAGTGTGGATTCAATTTTTTTTTGAATTACTAGACCTGGTTTTGATTGGAAAGTATTCATTTTAGCCACTTCTATGAAGCATGTAAGTGAAAGCATCATTGTTTGAAATTTGGTCACAAGACTTTGCTACATTAAATGCTTATATTTTGAAGCATTTCAATTGTTATTCTAAGCCCTGTAAGAGAGAAGACACTACCCAATACCTGGGTTAGAGCCTCTCATGGCTTGCTTATGCAAAATATGTGAAAAGCCAAAACATAAAGCAATTTCTTGTTATTGTTGGAACACTGAAGGGAAAGAGCAGAGTGAACACAAAATCAGAATACTTGCATATAGAATGAAGAAGAAAGAGGTCCTTAAGTAGGCACCTCATACAAGGTCACTGACATCACTGATGACCTCAAAGCTCCACAATCATCTCCTCAATCTGCTCCTAGATTCACTCAATCATCCTATGTGGCTTTTCCACCACCTAACTGTGCTTGTGGGCACCTAACTGTGCCTCTAGCACTCACACATAGAAACATAAGGTGTGCCTGAGGCATACACCTTGAGATATCCCAACAAACCCCCCCTCAAGGGAATGCCTCACGCTATGTCAAGGATACATCTAGTCTCATAGTTTCTCATGCCATCTCATGGTGGTCAAGGATAAATCTATGGCTAGGTTCTCATGCTAGCAAGAGTTCCCTTGGGTGTAAGGTAAACAAAAGGGATACAAAAAGACCTTCCAATGGTTATCTCCCCTGCATGTACATGCACACAATGTCTACAGGAGGTACCATGGAGCAAAACATACACATGGCCTACATCATAAGGTGACCAGAGGTGTTTACAAAACACACAAAAACACAATAGTTTATTTCATTCATTTTGGAGGACTATCCAGGCTGAGTACCTTGACATAAAAAGAGAGATCTGGAGCATACATAGAGATGATTTAAAATGCATAATCTTCATGGGATGCCTCATCTTGTGGAGGCAAATTCACTGTAAGTAGATTTGCATTTTCTGTCTTTGCTTTGTCTCTGCAAAACTTCTCACTATGGTTGTTTTTGCCACAGTGCTTGCATGGATTAACTTTGAAGCAGTCCTTTGAAAGGTGATTTGTCTTTCCACAGTGATTGCAAGGAGAATACTTGCCCTTCTGGAATTTCATAACATAAGCAGTGTCATTGCCTTTCCTTAACTCCATATGTCTTTCTTCTTCTTGGAGAGCTGAGATAATGCCTTCAAGGTTTGGATTGGGAAGATTCTTCAAAGTGCTAACAATGTGATCAAAACTTTCAGGCATACTCTTAAGTAGTACTGCCATAGCATCATCAAGGGTGATAGGAGAGTTGATAGAAGCTAACTGAGTCATAAGACTCCGCATATAGTTGACATGAGCAGCTAAAGTAGTATCACTTGCCATCTTTAATTCAAAGAAAGAGATTTTAAGTGATAGTTTAGATATGTGAGAGCTTGCACCAAAAATCAAATCTACCTTCTGCCATGCTTCCGATGGAGACTCCAAGTCAGATATATGATGTATGTAATCATCACCCAAAGCTAAAGCAATTATACCATATGCTTTTTCTTCTCTTGCTGGATCCCTTGCCGGTCATGTCGGAGCTGAAGATTCTCCAGCATTTGAGGCCGTAGAAGAAGCGGTAGGAGTAGGTTTGACAAGTCCCCATAAGTTCTCCTGCATCAATGCAAATTTTACTTTCATTTGCCATGTATGGAAGACCTTTCCATTGAACTTCTCAAGATTATATAAGGTAGCCATGAGAGGGTCTAACCTAGATATTGGGCAGTGTCTATCTCTCTTTTACAAGGCAAAAAGAACTAAAATACTTCCAAAGTATAGGCACTTGATGTAGCAAATAGTAGTGACTAGTTTTCAAACAATGATGCTACTTTTTGCATGCTTCATAGAAGTAGATGAAAACACTTTCCAATCACAACCAGGTCTAGCAAGTCAAAACAAAACTGAAGCAACACTTGTAGTGAAGTTATTGAAAACTTCAAAAGACGAGAAATGCTAGAGTAGCATTTTATGTAGCATCATTTTCAAAAGTATGTCAAAACTGTCAAAACTAGAGAGCTGAACTTGGAGGGCTCATATCACACTCTTCAAAGCAAAAGAAAGGGGGCTTTTTGAGGCAAAAGAAAGCTGGTATACCACAGTAGATCCTCTGGGAAGAAGAGGCAAAAATATGCGTCAGGTCGCCTTCACCTTCTTGAACAAAGTCGACTGGTTTTTCTCTGTTTTCTCCTTCAATATGCAGCCATTGCCGCTCAGATTTCAGCACAAGGTAGCTCTAGGTATGGAGAAGCTTGCCCTGGAAGGAATTAGACAAAGACAGAGCAGATGCAAAGAACTTGCAGCAGAGAACTTCGACGATTTTCCTGCAATGGCGACGAGCAGATGCAATGATTCGTCGATTCCTTGCAGCCAAGAGTGCGCCCCAACTAGGTGGATCTTCAGCTGGAAGGGCGTGGGAAATGAGTGAGAATTGGAGGAGAACAAGCTTAAGCAAGTTTTTGGAAGAAGAGGGAGAGGTGGTGAAGAAGAAGAAGAAGAAGATGATGATGATGTGGCAAAAATGGGCTCAAGGGGGATCAAATGGCTCTGATACCATGTTGGAACACTGAAGGGAAAGAGTAGAGTGAACACAAAATCAGAATACTTGCATATAGAATGAAGAAGAAAGAGGTCCTTAAGTAGGCACCTCATACAAGGTCACTGACATCACTGATGACCTCAAAGCTCCACAATCATCTCCTCAATCTGCTCCTAGATTCACTCAATCATCCTATGTGGCTTTTCCACCACCTAACTGTGCTTGTGGGCACCTAACTGTGCCTCTAGCACTCACACATAGAAACATAAGGTGTGCCTGAGGCATACACCTTGAGATATCCCAACAGTTATGCTACAAAGGATGAAAATGCCAACCTGACTTCCTTGTTGAAGATTGCCAAAACAATGGTTGCCAAAAAGGAAGCAACTATAGAGATCTACCCTCTCATGGCACTTTTATTTGACTCCAAGTACAAGAAAAAGATGAAGGTCAGCAGATACCTAAGATATGCTTCTCTACACAACTATGGAGATGACAAGATAATTGTTCTCTTGAAGGATATGACTTTCAGATCCACTTGTTCTATCATAGTACCATCTTATAAGGCACTAGACACTGCCCATGTGGTAAGACCTTGCCTTGACATGGATATTTTGCCTCCACAAGATGAGGCATCCCATGAAGATTATGCATTTTAAATCATCTCTATGTATGCTCCAGATCTCTCTTTTTATGTCAACGTACTCAGCCTGGATAGTCCTCCAAAATGAATGAAAATAAACTATTGTGTTTTGTGTGTTTTGTAAACACCTCTGGTCACCTTATGATGTAGGCCATGTGTATGTTTTGCTCCATGGTACCTCCTGCAGACATTGTGTGCATGTACATGCAGGGGAGATAATCATTGGAAGGTCTTTCTGTATCCCTTTTTTGTTTACCTTACACCCAAGGGAAACCTTGCTAGCATGAGAACCTAGCCATAGATTTATCCTTGACCACCATGAGATGGCATGAGAAACTATGAGACTAGATGTATCCTTGACATAGCCTGAGGCATTTCCTTGAGGGGGGGGTATTGGGTTGATTGTTAGCATCCAGACTTGAAAAGGTCTGCTCCTTGGGTTCGGCAGATAAATACTCCCACCAATTTGCAATAACAGCTGTGAAACCTTTAGTGGTTTCAACTGCTGCATCTCTGTGATTCCACCTGTAAATGGTAATAAGCAACATCATATGCCCATCGAAAATATTCAATATATCCTTCATTTCTTGAGGCAAAATGGCATCGATATTCAAGATGTAGCCAGGGAAGGATTTGTGCTAAAGACATTGAAGATCTGATTGCTCATCCAGGTCACCATCAGTAAAATGGGTTTGAAATTCTACATGCATGAACTAAGAGCCGGGAGCATTGTCCCAACACATATCGAGCACCAATTAAGTGCTATGGTTGTGGCAAAAATCACCGAATCATAGTGTGCCCTCATCGTGGTAGCCTAGCTACTTTCCAACCACTCTACAGAGATTGTGGCATAGGACATGCCTATATGGATTGTCCCATGAAAAGGAAAGTCCCACAACAAATAGAGGTTAATCTTGACATCCCAATCGGCATCATTGGGGTGGACCATCAAAGTTTGGGTCCAGCAAGTGTAATATCACAACCTGTAAATGTAATTACACGCCAACAGAAAGAGGCCACCAAGGACCCTAACATTCCAATCTAACCAAAGTGACTTCTTAAAAATAAAGCACAAGTGCCTCCATGTCCGCCAAGCAATGAGAAGTCGAGCTCATCCACATCAACTCCCGAGCCTCAAATAAAAGAAGCTCCATACCCAAATGCAGAGGTGGAGAAGGCTCGCTTTCAGGCACTTCACCAATGGGTACAAAAGGAACAAGCTCAATTTGAGGCTGAGAAACAAGCTCAAGACCCAATCCATGACTTGGCCCCACAAAGTATTGATACTGTACACGAGCCTCTATTCAAACAACAGACTCCACAATATAATGTACCGCCATGTCAACTTGAAGGAGCCGCACTCTCTAGCATCCTGAGTATATGGCAACGAGTCAACTCCTATTTGACTGACGGGATAGAGCTATGGCAACGACCCGTGGGGATAGGGCTAAGGCAATGACATGTGGGGATAGGGCTAAGGCAATGACCCGTGGGGATAGAAATTCGGTGGGATAGGGTTAGGGCAATGTTGGTATGTTGACTCTGTGCCAACATGAACTTATGTAGAAAGAGAATGTGATACAACTTTGTGTTACAACTTTGTAGAAATAGAATGTGATACAACTTTGTGTTACAACTTTGTGTTATAGCTTTGTGATACAACTTTGTGATACAACTTTGTGTTACAACTTTGTAGAAAGAGAATATGATACAACTTTGTGTTACGACTTCTACATATGACTTCTACATGTAGAAAGAGAATGTGTTACAACTTTGTGATACAACTTTGTGTTACAACTTTGTGTTACAACTTTGTGATACAACTTTGTGTTACAGCTTTGTGATACAACTTTGTGTTACAACTTTGTGATACAACTTTGTGCAGAGAGAGAAGCTCTCCAACTTGTATAAATACCCCATAATGGAATGAAGCCCTCACTCTTTGGGGCATTGTGTTGAGTCTACTTTGGTATTCCAAGCATTTGTCTCAAGTGTCCATGCTTCCTTGCACTCCACGTCCAAAAGCATGTCCTAACCTTGCAACTCCTCCTCCCCTCTCCTCCAATCTTGCAACCCACCCTCTCCCTCTCCTCCTCCCTCCTCCTCCTTCCTCCTCCTCCTCCCTCCTCCTCCTCCTCCTCCCTCCTCCTCCTCCTCCTCTCTCCTCCTCCTCCCTCCTCCTCCTCCTCTCTCCTCCTCCTCCCTCCTCCTCCTCCCTCCTCTCTCTTCTTTCCCCCATGCTCTTACACCTTCTTTCTCTCCCACTCCTATGCTCCCCTAAACCCTTTGTTCCTCAACCCTTAAAACTCCATGATCTACGAGGGAGATGAGTTCTCCACCATGTACTCTACCCTGAGCCATGGAACCTCCTTCTAAACCTTGGAACCTCCTTCTAAACCCTGGAACCTCCTTCTAAACCCTGGAACCTCCTTCTGAACCCTGGAACCTCCTTCTAACCCTGGAACCTCCTTCTAACCCTTAAACTCTTTCTAAACCCTACAATGCCCAATGAAGGCGAAAGCCTTCAGTACCTCAATAAAGATGATTTACGTTCCTTTTACACATGCATGCACTTTGTTTGCTTACCACACTTAAGCCTACGTCTCTCATCGAAACACGACTCGAGGTCCTAAGCTACATGTATACTATAATCGACAACTCTAATATATCTGTAGGTGACAAAGAGCCTCGGAACCCTGCATACTAAGAGAACCTAGCTCTTCCTATGAAAGCAGTAGGAAAGAGCCAGCTATCAACTCATTGCAGGACAACTGTACAAGATGGGCAAGGACTAGATATTAAGAAGATGTGTAATGCCTCATGAGATCATGCCAATCTTGAGTGAAGTCCATGAAGGCATTGCAAGAGGACACTTCCAAGGGGAAGCCATATCAAGAAAAGTTCTCCTCGCAGGCTACTGGTGGCCAACACTATGGGCACATGCCTATGACTATGTAAAAGGCTATGATGTATGCCAACAGACTATTAAACCACAACACAAAGACTTCAATCCCCTAACACCAATTGTTGCACAAAAACCATTTGAAAAATGGGGCATTGACTATGTGGGTCCCATACATCTAGTAGCAAAAGGAACACAGGTATGCTACATCATTGTGGCCACTGATTACTTTACAAAATGGGCTGAAGCTAAAGCAGTCAGAAAGGCAGATGCTAGAAGCACAGCAAGATTCTTATATGAAAATGTGATCACCCGCTTTGGATGCCCCATTGAAATTGTGTTAGATGGAGGCACACATTTTGTCAATGAGATAATCCAAGAACTCTTGTCTGGCTTCATGGTAATCCATAGAAAAAGCACACCCTACTACCCCCAAGGGAATGGACTAGCAGAATCCACCAACAACCATGATGCATTTGCATGACTTTGCATCCAATTTTTTGCGATGATCATCATGTATTTGGGCATATGCTATGCAACCAAATATGCGGAGATGCCCAATGTGTGGCTTGTGTCTAATGAATGCTTCATAAGGAGTCATACCCTGTATCGGTTTGGTAGGAAGCCGATTAAGCAAGTAGTTTGCTGTAGCTATTGCTTCTACCCAATACTGAATTGGAAGATGCTTTTCACTAAGCATTGCTCTAGCACTGTCTGCTAAAGTCCCATTCTTCCTTTCAGCTCTTGCATTCTGCTGAGGAGTATCTGCACATGTGAATTGTCTTTGAATGTCGTGATTTTTGCAAAAGTTCATGAATGCTGAAGACATATATTCAGCTCCTCTATCTGATCTCATGACCTTGATTTTTCTGCCTGTTTGGTTTTCTACCATGGCTTTGAATTCTTGAAATCTGGAAAACACTTCGGATTTCTCTTGCAAAAAGTAGACCCAACAATATCTACCGTGGTTGTCAATGAAAGTCAAGCAATAAAGTGAACCATTGATGCTGCGGGTCAGGGCATGTAGGCTCTTTTCTACTGCTTACGTAGGAAGAGCTGGGTATTCTATGTTGCAGGGTTCCGAGGCTTTTTGTCACCTACAGATATATTGGGATTGTCGTTGTAGTATATATGTAGCTTAGGACCTCGAGTCGTGTTCCGGTGAGAGACGTAGGCTTAAGTGTGGTGAGTAAACAAAATGCAAGCATGTGTAAAAGGCACGTAAACCATTGTTGTTGGGGTAATGAAGGCTTTCGCCTTCATTGGGGGTTGTAGGGTTTAGGAGGAGTTTAAGGGTTCAGAAGGAGGTTCCAGGGTTTAGAAAGAGTTCAAGGGTTCAGAAGGAGGATCCAGGGTTTAGAAAGAGTTCAGGGTTAGAAAGAGTTCCAGGGTTTAGAAGGGGGTTCCAAGGTTTAGAAGGAGTCCAGGGTTAGAAGGAGGGTCCAAGGTTCAGAGTAGAGTACATGGTGGAGAACTCGTCTCCCTCGTAGATCATTGAGTTTAAGGGTTTAGGAAAGCATAGGAGTGGGAGAGGAAGAAGGTGTAAGAGCATGGGTGAAGTAAGAGAGAGAGGAGGAAGGAGGAGGAGGGAAGAGGAGGAGGGAGAGGGAGGAGAGAGGAGGAGGAAGAGGAGGGAGGAGGAGGAGGAGGAGGAGGGAGGAGGAGGAGGAGGAGGAGGGAGAAGGAGGGAGGAGGAGAGGGAGAGGGTGGGTTGCAGGGTTGGAGGAGAGGGGAGAAGGGTTGCAAGGTTAGGACATGCTTTTGGACGTGCAGTGCAAGGAAGCATGGACACTTGAGACAAATGCTTGGAATAGCAATGTAGACTCAACACAATGCCCCAAGAGTGTGGGCTTCATTCCATTATGAGGTATTTATACAAGTTGGAGAGCTTCTCTCTCTGCATGTAACACAAAGTCGTATCACAAAGTTGTAACACAAAGTTGTATCACAAAGTTGTAACACAAAGTTGTTACACATTCTCTCTCTTCATGTAGAAGTTGTAACACAAAGTTGTTACACAAAGTTGTAACACAAAGTTGTAACACAAAGTTGTGTCACAAAGTTGTGTCACAAAGTTGTGTCACAAAGTCGTAACACATTCTCTCTCTTCATGTAGACAAACTCGTAACACAAAGTCGTAACATAAAGTTGTGTCTAGAAGTTGTAACACAAAGTTGTAACACAAAGTTGTATCACAAAGTTGTATCACCTTCTCTTTCTTCATAAGTTCATGTTGGCACAGAGTCAACATACTCCCGGATCCATTTTATTACCCGTCCTCGGGTTATGGCTTATTTTGATTTCAGAGTTGGGATGCCATGTGCGTAATTCAGTGGCTCTTTAGCTTGTGGTATGCGAGTCGTTCCTGCTGTAATTCTTTTGCATCACACAATTTGTAGTCAATTAAGAAACTCATCTCCTCTTAAGGAGGGGTAGATGACTATGAATGTCAAAGGGGATCTCGTTGCTGAGGTTGCGGACGCTGCCATCGATTCTTCTTGGGAAGAGGTTTAGCGGGGGTCTCGTTGTGGAGGATTGGTATAAAAGGATGTTGGTCAAGAAGCTTATCTCCACTTAAGGAGGGGTAGATGACTATGAATGTCAGAGGGGATCTCGTTGCTGAGGTTGCGGACACTGCCATCGAATCTTCTTGGGAAGAGGTTTGGCGGGGGTCTTGTTGTTGAGGCTGTCATTTCTTGCTATCTTGCATACATGTTGGATGCGATTGCACTTGTAGCATTGAGCTTGTAGATAATTAGTATGCAAGTTTGATATTTTTGCATATAGGAGACGGCTGTGATGTTTGGCGGGGGTCTCGTTGCGGAGGCTGCAGACTCTGTTGCCAATTCATCTTGAGTTTTGGCATAGCTTTGTGTACTGCGTGTGAATTCATTGCATGCTTTAAGAGTATGGAATGAAAGTGTGTGATACTATTTTTTATGCAATCTATTATGTGCCTATGCAAAATCATGTGAGTGCATGTGATGTGTCTAACTATATGCTTATTTGTGGGATTTGATAGGGAAACTAAGACTCAAACATCCCTAATGTGCAAAAAACGTGCATATGCAGTGAGTGTGCGTGTAACAATCTAGTGCAAACTATATGTGCAAAAACGTGCATATGCGAGTGAGTGCTTGTGATACAATCTAATCCTAACTAAGGAAGACTTGGTTTCCCAAATCTTCGTTTTTGTCGAGGATGGCTCGCGTGTTGATGTAGTAGCGCTTCAGTCGGCTCCCGTTTATTGTTGTGTTGAATTGGACTCCATCAAGTGTTTCAAGTAGCACAGCTCCAATGGGATTCATCTTTCGTACTCGGTAGGGTCCTTGACGTAGATATTTCAGTTTTCCCTTGTGTACTTTGGCATTGTATAACAGGACTAAGTCGCCTTCCTTGATGTCTTTAGCTTTCAGATTCCTGTCAAACCATGCCTTTCTTCGACGTTTTTCTGTTTTCATGGCATGATAAGTGACTAGTCTTGTCTCTGTATGCTTTTCCAACTGACAGAGCCTTTCTTTCAAGGACTCATGATCACCCATGTGTTCCTGTATTGCGATGCGCAGACTTGGTATTACAAACTCGAGTGGGACCACGGCTTCAAGGCCGTACACCAATTGAAAAGGTGTGTTCCCTGTACTGACCTTGAATGTGGTTCTATATGCCCATAAGGCTGCATTCAGTTTCTCTGCCCAATCAGAACGCTATGGTTCTACTACCTTGGTGAGGATATTGCATATGATTTTGTTTGTGGATTCTGCTAGTCCATTCCCTTGGGGGTAGTAGGGTGTGCTTTTTCTATGAATGACCATGAAGCCAGACAAGAGTTCTTGGATTACCTCATTGACAAAATGTGTGCCTCTATCCGACACAATTTCAAGGGGGCATCCGAATCGGGTGATCACATGTTCGTACAAGAATCTTGCTGTGCTTTTGGCATCTGCCTTTCTGACTGCTTTAGCTTCAGCCCATTTTGTAAAGTAATCAGTGGCCACAATGATGTAGCGTGCCTGTGTTCCTTTTGCTGCTGGATGTATGGGACCCACATAATCAATCCCCCATTTTTCAAATGGCTGTTGTGAAACAACTGTTGTTAGGGGATTGAAGTCTTTGTGTTGTGGTTTAATAGTTCGTTGGCATACATCACAGCCTTTTACATATTCATAGGCATCTGCCCACAGTGTTGGCCACCAGTAGCCTGCGAGGAGAACTTTTCTTGCTGTGTCTTCCCCTTGGAAGTGTCCTCCTGCAATGCCTTCATGGACTTCACTCAGGATTGGCAGGATCTCATGAGGCATTACACATCTTCTTAATATCTGGTCCTTGCCCATCTTGTATAGTTGTCCTACAATGAGTTGATATGGTGCAGCCTTTAGAATCAATTTTTGGGCATCTACTGCTTTCATGTCAGGGGGTGGTCTTCTTGCCATCAAGTACCCAATGATATCTCCACACCATTCTGGAACAGCATCTATTTGAAATAGTGTGGCATCTGGTAAGTCATCTTCTACTCCAGTGGCTTCTTCTCCTGTCTTGACTCGAGACATGTGATCGGCAATGTAGTGTTGGGCACCTTTGCGGACCACAATTTTAAAGTTGAATTCTTGCAGCAAGAGGAGCCATCTGGTTATTCTTCCTGTGGTACACGGACGGTTCACAAGATATAGCAATGCTTGATGATCGGTGTAGAAGACAAAATCATTTGTGAGTAGATAATGCCGAAATTTCTTTACACTGTACACCATTGCTAGGGCTTCTCTTTCTGTGGTTGTATAGTTGATCTCTGCATCATTGAGTTGTCGACTGGCGAAGTAGACGGGGTAGTCTTTCTTATGTTCACCAGGTTGACAAAGCACACTTCCAATTGCATACTTGGATCCATCAGTATGAACATGAAAATCAATATCCCAATTGGGAGATAGAAGGATGGGTGCTGTGATTAGGTGCCATTTAAAAGCTCAAAGGCTTGGTCGCACTCTTCGGTCCATAAGAACTCCACTAATAATTTGTAAAGTGGTCTAGCTATCATGGCATACCGCAATATAAATCTTCTATAATAGCCGGCATGTCCCATAAAGACCTGTACACCTTTGGAATTTGTAGGAGGAGGCAATTCCATGATGATTTTGATTTTGTCCATGTTAGTTGCAATCCCATGTTGAGAGACGATGTGTCCCAAAACAACTCCGTGGGTGACCATGAACTGGCATTTTGTTGGATTTAGGGAGATGCCATACTCCCTGCATTTGATTAGTACTTCTTCCAGACATTTGAAGTGGTCTTGTTTGGTTGAATGGATGCACAAATCATCCAAGAACACCCGTAAAAACTTATTCAAAAATGACTTGAAAGCTGTGAACATGACTCGCTGGAATGTGGCTGGGGCATTACAAAGGCCGAATGGCATGACTCTATATGCAAAAATACCCCATTCTGTAGCAAATGCTGTTTTTGATTGGTCTTGAGGAGCAATTTGTACTTAGTTATAGCCACTGAAGCCATCCAAGAAGCTATAAATTTCGGATCCTGCCACCTTTTCCAACACTGTTTCTGTTAAGGGTAGGGGGTAGTGATCCGTAATTGTGGTGGCATTCACATTTTTCAAGTTTACGCATATTCTGAGCTTCTTGTTGCGTTTAGGCACAATGACAATGGGTGAAACCCAATCAGTGTGCTCTATCTCGTAGATGAATCCGGCATCTAGGAGTTTTTCCAGCTCGTCATAAACCATGGTGCCATATTTAGGATTTGTGCGATAAGGTCCACATACCTTAGGGCGAGCACCTTCCCTTATAGGGATCGTGTGAACTGCCACTTTTGGTGAAATTCCTTTCATCTCTTTGTATGACCATGCTAGGCAGTCACGGTATTCCATTAGGAGGTCTTTGAGTTTGATTTCATCTTCTTGACGGAGCTGTTTCCCAATGAAAACCAACTTTTCTTCCTCCCCTTCAAGGGCGAGGTTTATTGTGCGTGTTTTTGCCGGTCCCTCATAGATTGGAGTTTCTCCAATGCTATCGGTTTCTTGAACTTCAGATTCTCTGATTGGTCTTGGCATTGCTATTGGTGCACTGCCACTTGTATAATTCTTAAAGTATTCCGGCACTTCTCGAAGATCGGCCTCTGATGGGGTTGAACTAGCCTGAGATGTGTCATGAGTACTGGGTGGCATAGTTGCATTTAGTAATTTGTTAGGCTCTTCTTTCCTTTCTTTTTCTGAAGTCTCTGGATCAAGCTTCATCCGCACATGTGGCTTATATTTCCGAAACTTCTTACGTTGGGAACTGTGGGGTAACTTTTCCACTGGCAAGGTGTTTCCAAGTAAGGGTTCATGTGCTGCACATACTCCTTCCAGTCCTTCAGGGGACCATTCAAGAGGTGGTGGTTTTGACTTTGAGGGGACTGCCTTTGCAAGATACAATTCCACAATCCGTGTTTGGACTCGTTCGAATTCACTGAAGTGTTCGGCCTTGGCTCTTCTGCGATTTCCTCCTGCAGCTTTCTTGCGGGATTGTCTGCTGTTATGCAACTGCGGAGGTTCAACTTTTGGGAGCTCGACTGCCATCAGGGCATGCAGAATGGCTATGTCATTATCAAAGATTTGATCTTCAATTTCAGCATTGGCAGCCTCCGTTTCAAGGTCCCAAGGAAAATCTGAGTCATTATTGGTATGGGTACCTTCTTCAAGTTCATTATCCCATTCGAGGTCAGCCATAAAGAATGGCATATCTAGATCGATTTGTTCTTCATGTGTCGGTGGAGGATCGACTTGTAGTGCGTTAACATCTATCTGTGAGAAGATGGGGTCTAAGGAGTGGCAGTTGTCGATGGTTGCCAATGTTTGTATCCAGTTATTGACATTGCTTTGTGAGTCACCTGCTATGGCATGCTGTTGCAAGGGATCTGATTTGCTCGAGATTGTCGTGGAAGATGTGTCATCCAATGCTCTAGGAACAATTGGTTTAATAGCTCCTGTCCCCACATTCACCCTGACTGCAGTGTCTCGATTCTGGATTGTCAATCTATCCGTTCCCCAGTCATGGAGGACTGATGCTTCCCGTAACCAAGGACGTCCCAGTAAGATTTGATAGGATTTTTTGGGGAGATCCAAGATTGTGAATTGAAGGGAAAAGCGGACTCCTGCGATCTTTGTGGACACGCCATTCACTATTCCCAAGGGTTTAGCCCGTGAATCATCGGCAAGGCGTATGTTGAAATTAGCCTTTTGCATTGGTGGGAGACCCCATTCTTCGTAAAGCTCCTTTGATAGGACATTGACACCTGCTCCACCATCCACTATGGCTTGGATTTCATTATATGCTTTGTGGATCAAAGGCACAGTGATGTTGCGTATATCATCTTTCTCACCCATCCGCACAGGGATATCATCAATGTCGTTCATAGGTGGAGGGGGATTTGCGAGTTCAATCCATCCTTTGAAACTCTCCCAAAGATTGGGACAATTTCGTAAGAGGATTCCGATGGGAATGGACACAGGGCAACTCAGGATGCTAGAGAGTGCAGCTCCTTCAAGTTGACGTGGCGGTACATTCTGTTGCGGAGTTTGTTGTTGGAACAAGGGCTCGAGTATAGTATCAATACTTTGTGGGGCCAAGTCATGGAGTGGGTCTTGAGCTTGTTTCTGAGCCTCAAATTGAGCTTGTTCATTTTGGACCCATTGCTGAAGTGCCTGAAAACGGGCCTTCTCCACCTCTGCATTCGGGAATGGAGCTTCTTTTATTCGAGGCTCGGGAGTTGATGTGGATGAACTCGGCTGCTCATTGCTTGGCGGAGGTGGAGGCACTTGTGCTTTCTTTCTCAGAAGTCGCTTCGGTTGGATTGGAATGATAGGGTCCTTCGTGGCCTCTTTCTGTTGGCGTGTAATTACATTGATAGGTTGTGACCTTAGACTTGCCGGACCCAGACTTTGATGGTCCACCCCAATGATGCCGATGGGGATGTCAGGCTTAACCTCTGTTTGTTCTGGGACCTTATTTTTCATGGGACAATCCATACAGGCATGTCCTATGCCACAATCTCTGCAGAGCGGTTGGAAAGTGGCTGGGCTACCGCGATGAGGGCACTCTGCGATCCTATGATTTTCTCCACAACCGTAACACTTGATTGGTGCTCGAAATGTGTTGGGTCGCACTTGATTTGCATAGACTGGTATTAGACCCTCTGCACCTTCTACATAGTACACTGGGTACTCTTTTTCATACTCAAATAGTGAATCTACTTCTTCGGCTTGTAATTGATGTATGGGAACTGCCTGAGGAGCTGGATTTGGTGCTCTTGGATACGGTCGTGGATTCGGATTCCTGAGTAGCTGTGGGACTTGTGTTCGAACAGGAACAGGATTTAGTCTCGGAGCTGGGGGCGCTTGTGCAAGTGCCGGTTGCCTGTATACTGGCATGGGTGCCGCTTGGTATTGTGGTGGTCGAGGCGGATTGTTGCGCATGTTGAAGATGCAACTGGTCTCATCATGGCCGCCGACGACACAGATATGGCACCACAACCGTGGCGGTGGATTTGCTTGTGCAGTGATTCTTGCTCTTAGGACTGGGCATTCATTTGCTGTATGATTTGCCAAGCAATGTGGGCACCAGACATTTTCTCGCCGTGGATATGTTTGAGTTGGCGGCTGAGACAAGTGAAGTTTTTGATCCATGGCCTACATCATATCTTCTTTCAGCTTCAAGGTCATGACCTCGAGGCGATCTTCATTGGATGTTTCGGCAATGTCCTTTGATTTACCTTTTTTCGAGCGCTTATCTCGTGTATTTGATCTGGCATCATCACTGCTAGTGTCTGAATCTGTCATGCCATCTTCGATGTCAATGGCTGCCGCATGAGCAACACTGAATGTTTCATAGCTACTTATCTTTTTCATATCCTTGCGGATTTTCTTTCGTAGACCTGCTATGAACCATGCCGTGAGGTACTTTGCATCTGGGCGTGGGTCACATTTGGCGATCAATCTCTTCATCTTTCCCAGGTATGTGCGTACATCTTCCCTCCGGCCTTGTTCGATCTTGCTGAGTTGGAGAGCGGGATCATCTTGTAGCCTCTCCGTTTGAAAGCGACGTTTGAATTCGGTTTGAAGTAGGTCCCATGTAGCACGTTCTTCCACAAGAAGGTCGAGGTACCATTCTGACGCCTCATCAGTTAAGGCCATTGGAAACCAAGCCACCTTAGTTTCATGGGATTGATCACCACCTGCTCGACATGCGGCATCAAAATGTTGGAGGAAGCGAGCAGGGTCTCCCCTACCATTATATTTGGGAAGTTCCAGTTTTCCCAAGGGGCGTCGGCCGTGATTGTTGTGATTTCGTCGATTGAAGAAGTTGTCAGCCTCGGCATCGAGCTCGATGTCCCCATCATGCTCAGGACGACGTCCAGCCATGTTGGGGCGTGGAGGAGTTAAAGGAAGTTGTTGAACCTCAGGGGGGGATTCGGGGTAGAGGATTGGCGGGGGCGGTTGTTGCAGTGGAGTTAGTTGCGGATTGGGCAAGCGTTGGAGTCGAAGTCGTTGGCCGGAACGTAACTGCATGCAGATGGTGCGTGATTTGCCAAGGGTATCGCTACCCCAAGTGTGGGTGTGTAGGTGGTGCTGTTAGGAGGGTTAGAGTGGTACGGGGTTCAATTTGGGTCCCAAACGGATGAGTTTCGAGGGGTTAAAGGAGGGG
The DNA here is from genome assembly GCF_047967505.1 of Dipteris shenzhenensis. Taxonomy (NCBI): domain Eukaryota; kingdom Viridiplantae; phylum Streptophyta; class Polypodiopsida; order Gleicheniales; family Dipteridaceae; genus Dipteris; species Dipteris shenzhenensis. Next base: position 14,506,482 of record NC_141612.1, on the reverse strand, counting down.
TAAATTTGGCGTTTGGGGGGGTCCTAATGGTGGTGTGAATGGACTTTAAGTCCAACCGAGGGGTTGAAACCAAGTGACTCTAGTTAGACTAACTAACCTAGATCCTCCCAGTTACTGTAACTGGGAGGTTTAACTAACTGTAGTTAGATACTAACTGAAGAGTTAGTCTAACCTAACTGAGGGCTAACTAAACTAACCTAACTTCAAGTACTACTAACCTAACCTACGTCAACTAATCTAACCGAGGTTAACTAACCAGCCTAGTTATCCTAACCTAACCTAACTGTAGTTAGGACTAACTAACCTAGGGTTAATCGACTAACCTAACCGTAGTTAGTAACTAACCTGAGGTTAGTTTTAGGTTAGGTTTTGTTTTTCGTTGTTTTTTTTTTTTTTTTTTTTTGGGGGTGGGGGGCTTTGCCGACGGCGGCGCCCGGGGGGGGGGGGGGGGGGGGTTTCGCAAGAAGGGGTGCGCAGGGGAGGAGGAAGGGGGGCGGCGCTGTGTGCGCCGTCGGGGGGGCGGGGGGCGGGGGGTGAGAGGTGAGAGGGGGCGGGGTGAGTGCGGGGAGCGGGGCGGGGCGGGGCGGGGGGGGCGGCGCTGTGTGCGCCGCCGCGGGGGCAGGGGGCGGGGAGCGGGGGGTGAGAGGTGAGAGGGGGCGGGGTGAGTGCGGGGCGCGGGTCGGGGCAGGGGGGGCGGCGCTGTGTGCGCCGCCGCGGGGGCGGGGGGCGGGGGGCTGCGGGCGGGGCGGTGAGCGGGGGGTGGGGGGTCGCGGGCGGGGGCGCGCGGGGGAGGGGGTTCGGGACGGCGGGCGGGTGAGGGGGCGCCGTCGCTGGCGGCTCGGCCGCTGGCGGGGCGGGTAGCCGAGGGGCGGCGCTGTGTGCGCCGCCGCGGCGGTGGGCGGGGCGGTGAGCGGGGGGTGGGGGGTCGCGGGCGGGGGCGCGCGGGGGAGGGGGTTCGGGACGGGCGGGTGAGGGGGCGCCGCCGCTGGCGGGGCGAGCGGGGCGGGTAGCCGGGGGGCGGCGCTGTGTGCGCCGCCGCGGCGGTGGGCGGGGCGGGGGAGGGTTAGAGAGGGGGTTAGAGAGGGGTGGCGGGCGGCGGCGGCGGCGGCGCTACGGAGCGCCGCCGCGGGAGGGGGTGGGGTGGGGTGGGGTGGGGGGTTTGAGCGGGGTTTGAGCGGGGTAAGGGGCGAGGGGGGTAAGGAGGAGAGAGGGGGATGGGGGAACGAGAGGGGGAGGGGGGGCGATGGGGGTAAGGGGGAGAGAGGGGGATGGGGGGCGAGGGGGGTAAAGAGGAGAGAGGGGGATGGGGGAACGAGAGGGGGAGGGGGGGGCGAGGGGGGTAACGAGGAGAGAGGGGGATGGGGGGACGAGGGGGGTAAGGGGGAGAGAGAGAGAAGGGGTGGGGGCGGGAATGAGGGGGAGAGAGGAGAGAGTGAGAGAGAGAGGGGGTGGGAGAGAGAAAGGTGAGAGAGGGGGATGGGGGAGGGGGAGGGGGAGATGAAGGGGGAGGGGGGAGGTGGTGGTGGAGGGGGGGGAAAGAGGGGGAGGGGGGAGGAGGTGGAGGGGGAGGGGGAGATGAAGGGGGAGGGGGGAGGTGGTGGTGGAGGGGGGGGAAAGAGGGGGAGGGGGGAGGAGGTGGAGGGGGAGGGGGAGATGAAGGGGGAGGGGGGAGGTGGTGGTGGAGGGGGGGGGAAGAGGGGAAGGGGGGAGGAGGTGGAGGGGGAGGGGGAAATGAAGGGGGAGGGGGAAGGTGGTGATGGAGGGGGGAGGTGGTGGTGGAGATGAAGGTGGAGGGGGGAGGTGGTGATGGAGATGGAGGGGAAGGGGGGAAATGGTGGTGGAGGGGGAGGGGTAAAAGAGCAACAAAAAAAAACTGAAAGACGGAAATTGAAAAGCAAGGAGATGTGGTTACCTGACGCTCTCCAAGTCTTTCTCGATGGAACGGGATTGTCGCGGAACAATGGACGGTGGGTGGAAGGCTAGGTCATCGCTGCGAGAAGGGCTCGATGATGGCGAGGATAGGAGTAAGGGGGTGGTCGATGGAGAGGGAGGAGTGTCTTGCGTGGGGCTCGGAAGGAGGAAGAGAATGGAGGCAAAAAGTGAAAGATGAAGAATGAGGGGGGGTGGAGTAGGTTTTTATAGGTTTGGATTTTAGGTTTAGGGTTTAGGTTTAGGGTTTAACCCTAAACTCTTCCCGAGCCATAACTCTTTATGGAGAGCTCGGTTTGCCTTTCTGTAAAAAGGTAAAATGATCGTAATTGAAAGCTCTTCGCAACCGTGTGCACTACCTAGCCTAATTGTACATCATGTGGCTTTTACACCTACCTACGCATGTTTACTCGCTACTTGAGACGCTAGTCTCCCCGGCAGCGGCACCAAATGTTGGCTCTTTCCTACTGCTTACGTAGGAAGAGCTGGGTATTCTATGTTGCAGGGTTCCGAGGCTTTTTGTCACCTACAGATATATTGGGATTGTCGTTGTAGTATATATGTAGCTTAGGACCTCGAGTCGTGTTCCGGTGAGAGACGTAGGCTTAAGTGTGGTGAGTAAACAAAATGCAAGCATGTGTAAAAGGCACGTAAACCATTGTTGTTGGGGTAATAAAGGCTTTCGCCTTCATTGGGGGTTGTAGGGTTTAGGAGGAGTTTAAGGGTTCAGAAGGAGGTTCCAGGGTTTAGAAAGAGTTCAAGGGTTCAGAAGGAGGATCCAGGGTTTAGAAAGAGTTCAGGGTTAGAAAGAGTTCCAGGGTTTAGAAGGGGGTTCCAAGGTTTAGAAGGAGTCCAGGGTTAGAAGGAGGGTCCAAGGTTCAGAGTAGAGTACATGGTGGAGAACTCGTCTCCCTCGTAGATCATTGAGTTTAAGGGTTTAGGAAAGCATAGGAGTGGGAGAGGAAGAAGGTGTAAGAGCATGGGTGAAGTAAGAGAGAGAGGAGGAAGGAGGAGGAGGGAAGAGGAGGAGGGAGAGGGAGGAGAGAGGAGGAGGAGGAGGAGGGAGGAGGAGGAGGAGGAGGAGGAGGGAGGAGGAGGAGGAGGAGGAGGGAGAAGGAGGGAGGAGGAGAGGGAGAGGGTGGGTTGCAGGGTTGGAGGAGAGGGGAGAAGGGTTGCAAGGTTAGGACATGCTTTTGGACGTGCAGTGCAAGGAAGCATGGACACTTGAGACAAATGCTTGGAATACCAATGTAGACTCAACACAATGCCCCAAGAGTGTGGGCTTCATTCCATTATGAGGTATTTATACAAGTTGGAGAGCTTCTCTCTCTGCATGTAACACAAAGTCGTATCACAAAGTTGTAACACAAAGTTGTATCACAAAGTTGTAACACAAAGTTGTTACACATTCTCTCTCTTCATGTAGAAGTTGTAACACAAAGTTGTTACACAAAGTTGTTACACAAAGTTGTAACACAAAGTTGTAACACAAAGTTGTGTCACAAAGTCGTAACACATTGTCTCTCTTCATGTAGACAAACTCGTAACACAAAGTTGTTACACAAAGTCGTAACATAAAGTTGTGTCTAGAAGTTGTAACACAAAGTGGTAACACAAAGTTGTATCACAAAGTTGTATCACCTTCTCTTTCTTCATAAGTTCATGTTGGCACAAAGTCAACAGGGCATAACCCCATTTATCTGTATGAATCAAATTAAGAATACCTAGTGTACGAGAGGTACTTCTGACAAAGTTGGTTTTCTTTTGTTTGCCGAAGCAGCATGCTTCGCAAACTTTTCCAAGAAACTGTAACTTCGGAATCCCAATTGCCATATTCTAATTCCTGAGATCTAACAAGTACTTGAAATTGACATGACCATATCTCTTGTGCCATTTTGCAGGTAGTGGCATCTGTTGTGGTTGAGCTGACATGGCATGCTTAACTGGTACTGTAGCTAGAATTCTGTATAAGCGTCCTTCCTTGACACCTTTTGCTACTAGCTGACATCTTTTGAATTTATCTCTGATAGTGCATTCATCACCCATTCATCACCATCGAAGATGACTTTGTAATTGTGTTTTGTCATTTGACCTACTGACAAGAGGTTCTTGCTGAGCTTCGGAACATAGAGCACATCTTTCACTAATCCTTTTGTACCAGTGAAATTGTTCATAGGGATAATGCTTGTCCCTTGAACCGGATTCAGTGTATTGTCTGCTGTGTAGATGACATTTTTTTGTCCTTCTAATGGTTTCATTTCTGTGAACCATTCTTGATGACTTGTCATGTGAGATGATGCACCGCTGTCAATGTACCAAGGATCCTATTCCACTTGTTCAACTTGATAGTTGAAATCCTCTTTGGGATTGAAATCAGTGTCTAGCTACACTGTATCAGTCTGATGCATTTTCTCGCTTGCAAGAACCATATTACCATGTTCATTTGCAAAATGACTGTGACTAGAATGTCCACCATGATGATTTCCTTTGCCTTGGGAATTCCCTCGTTTACTACTGGATTGACTGCCTTGGTCGTACTGCTTCTTGCGGCAATCTCTTTCATAGTGTCCAAACTTGTAACAATAGCTACACTGAATGTTTAGCACATTGGTGGATGCATTCCCTCATCCTTGGAATCTTCCTCGGTTGGAATGATTTCCTCTTTGCTGATTTTGATGTTGCTGAGGATGATGCTGATGCTAATGTTGATGCTGACTTTGATTTTGTTGCTGATGATGACCACTTTTCTGATATGATCTGCCTCTGCCTCTGCTTCTTTCTGAAGCTGTGAATGCTTGATCATTAGAATGACCTTTACGTGCTTGAATGGCTTGAGTCCGGAATTCTTCACCAAGTAGGACTGACTGAATTTCTTCCAATGTCAGAATTTGCCGTTGAATGGCAATACTCTGGACTAGATTCTTGTAACCCTCTCCTATTCCATTCAAAATGACTTGCACCATTCCTTAGGGTCCATAGTCTCTCCTGCTACTGCAAGTTAATTGTTATAGTCTTTTATGCGGAGTACATAAGCATGACCGATTTCACTACTATTGCAGAAACTCTGGTTGATCTGGTTTCTCAGGGTGAGAATCCTGGATGTGTTCTTATACTCGTAGAGAGCTGTGAACATATCCCATGCTTCTTTTGATGTCTTGACTATGTTGAGCTATCTTAGCATGACGTCTTGCACATTCTGCTTGATCAGGTGATAGGCATACTTGTCTTTCTTATCCCATTCTACTTGAGCTCGGTCAATGGTAGGATCTGCCTACTACTGGTGTGGAAACTATTTGTGTAGCTATAGATGCCATTGTAGATCCCGTTGCTAGTGCTGTGATAATAGATGGAGTAGAGCTACTGGTTGCTGGATTGCCTAATGGTCTAGGTGTAGACCCATTGACATACTCCCATTTGTCCTGAAGAAAGCAAAGCATACAAATTGTCTGATCCCATCAACCGCAAATTCATTATCTCCAGAGATGTAATCTTTGATGAGGAATCAGAATGGAAAACCTCACCTACACAGGAGATAGAAGCATCGACTTCACAGTCATTAATAGAATAGGTTGATGAAGAAGAGCAAGAATTGCCAGCAACACCCCAAGCAGAGCCACAGCAGCTCAGATAGAGTCTTGAGATACATCAGAGGTACAAGACAGTTTGGGATAGAATACAGAGGAAGTCATCCACGGTTGCATGGATATTGTGACAGTGACTATGCCGGAGATCATCAGACCAGGAGATCGACACAGGGATATGCATTTTTCCTTGGTCAAGGTGCTATATCATGGTTGTCAAACAAATAGCCAACTGTTTCTTTGTCTTCAATTGAAGCAGAATATAGAGCACTCACTACAGGTGCATGTGAGGCTATATGGCTCAAAAGACTATTGTCAGAAATAGATTACTTTGATGAGTCTAAGCCAACAACAATATACTGTGATAACCAATCGGCTCAAGCATTGGCCAAAAATCCAGTATATCACTCCAGGACAAAGCACATTGATGTGAGAGAGCACTTTATTAGAGAAAGAGTGTTACTTGGTGACATCACACTGCAGCATTGTGATAGCAAAGAGAATGTTGCAGACATCTTTACCAAACCACTCGGTAAAAATCTTTTTGAGAAACACCAATTAGCTCTTAGTTTGACCCAGAGGAAGGACATTCCCATTAAAGGGGTGTGATGGAATGTAATGCTCAGTCCTTCTTCGATTCCCAAGAATCATCATCTTGAGGGAAGGCCTACTTCATGATGTTGATCTTGAGGGAAGGTGTTGAGAGTTCACACTCAATATCATGTGATCACGTGTGCATAGCACCATCACGTGATCATATGTGCATAGCACTAACCTTATAGAGTGCTATAAAGGAAAGGGTTAGATCCCCTAACCCTAACCCTAAATGGGTTTGTATATATTCTATTTTTTCAACTAAATCTAGTGTACAGTTAGTCATTTGTGGTGTGCTCTCTAGCTGTGCCCTCTCTCCTCATCTCCACTCTTCTCCTCTCCCCTCCTCCTCCCCTCTTCATATTTTGTCAAAGGGAAGAGGAGAGTGAAGGGGGATGGAGTGGCAAACACAAGGGCACTACAATGGAAATATGAGGACACCCAAAACACTCTTGGAAGAGAAGAGGGAGCTTGTGTTCAAACTTGTGCAAACAACAATGAAGACCAAAGTCAACCATTTGGCCTTTTATACAAGTCACCTTTTGAAGGGAGGGCCAACCCTAATCTCTTTATACCACTCTCCCTTCTCATTCTTTTACCATCCTCTTGGGCCCATCTAGCCCAAGACACAATCCTGGCTCTACGAACTTGCCACTGTCCATCAAATCACATCACTTAACCAGCAGTGGTGTATTGTTAACCAATCTATTAACAATCATCAAAACCTCATCATCGAAACCACCTCCTTATCCTTTGCAGCACACCCATCACTCAAAATGAATTAAGATAAAATTCTTTTGTTGTATTTTGCACTTCGATGTTTAGTCTAGGTTTGCTTTCACCAGACTCTATCTCGTTGGCAACTTTACTTTCTTTTAGTCGGAGCTTCACCTCTTGCTAGTCTTCCCAGCTATCTTAATCAAAACCTTCATGGTGTTTATATGCCGCCCTTGCAGACTCTAGCAACACAAATTAAATGCCAGTGAAGAGCACGAGCGTGACATGATCCTCTTATTATATTTGGGCATAATTGAAAGCACATCAAAAGATATATTCATCTTGAGGCCTTCCATGCTGATCAGCTCTCCTTCATCCATCACTTTCATAATGTAAGGCACATCGTCTTTTGATAGCAAGGGAACCTTTACGTTAAAGTATTTGACACTGGTATTGGATAGCCCCCAACACTCAGTGATGCTTAGCAGTCCTTACGGTAGTACGACCAATGTAGGCAACAACCACACTCCCATAAGATCTACCAAAAATTTTCAAAAACATAGACCTTCTTGTAGCTTCTTCTTGAACAAGCTTGTGAGTTCATCAAGCATAGCAGGAGCAACCTTAAGGAGGGCTTGAGTTGTTGATGTATTCCAGCAAAGACTCAAATGCTTTGAAGAGTTTCTAACATATGTGTTCTCCTACTAGTGATTCTCATGAAGTGCCGATTCGTGAAGCTACTGAATCATTTATCTTTGGGCAAGCCATGGAAGGGAATCTACCAGATCTCAAAAATACTATTGAAGTATAGGAGCATTCACGTAATCTTGATCATGCTGGTGCAGCCACATGATACTTGCACATGCTAGTAGTGATGTCCTTCAATGTAGGTGTGTTTCTGAGTGTATTGGTGGGCGTTGGCTTTCTCCAGTTCCACATTCAACACTCAATGAAAGCAGCCTCCATATGAATGAGAATCTGTCACAACCCAATGCACATCCATTGTAATATGGAGCTTGGCTTCAAAGTCAACCTAGAAGGGGCATTTGTGAAGGGTGGAGGGATCAATGAGGGAGAGTACATGGATGAGGGAATGGTGGGAGAGTACGTGGATGAGGAGGGAATGGTGGGAGAGAAAGGAGGAGGAGACAGAGTGGAGGGAGGAGAGGTGGTGGTGAAGGCGATGGGAATGGCAGAGAAAGCAAGGATGTAGGAGAGATGGATGAGGTAATGTGCCAAGGGAGGGAAGTGCCATAGCCATAGATGTGGAAGGAGCTGAGGGGGGGATGCCATCATGATTCACCATAGCTGAGCTCAACCCTCACCTTCCTCCTTTGACTGCGGAGCCCATTTCACCAGCATGCCTCTCTCTCTATGCGACCTAAGAAGCCCTTGGGCAGTAGATTGGCTTTCCTTTGACTGACTCCCATTGCAAAGCCCAAAGAAAAGGCTACTCACTAGCTTCCAATCCAATGTGAATTTTTCTATCTGAGATGAATGTAGAGGCACAAAACTCCCAAAGGTCAGTCACATAAGGCAATTTTCTCCTTCGTTTGAAAGTTCCTATTCAACTCATGATTCTCATATAGAAGTAACAATGGACATATAGGAAGGGCATTTACCTCAGGTCTCATGATGTCGAGGATGGAGCTTTCTCGATTGGATGTTTGTTGGGTAGGAGTTCTTGAAAGATCCTCCATAGAGATTGGCACTGCTGGTCCATGTAAAGGAAGAGTTCATGTAGGACCCGGTGCTGTAACCACCTTTTAAAAAAGTGAGACATCCAAAAATAACTTAAAGCAAAGTAAGAGATTTCAACCCTTAGATCTTAAGGAGGATGGCGTTTTGGATTGTGACACTTGGCATCACCGAGGGCTCAAAAAAGGAAAACTTCTGTCTAGGCAACTTGCCATAATGAAATCTGCACATGTAAGAGAGATTTCATTCTAGTTATTTTGTCTTACATGGAAAATTGCACTCTTGGATGATAAATGGTCTATGAATGAAGTACAACACAAAATTTAGAACCTTGTTCTATCTCTAAAGTAATGGAAAGCTAGGAATAATATTGTGTTTCATGGTGCCAAAGCCCCGAGACATGTGATCCCTGATCTTCAATGCCATATTCTTTGAATCCTTGAGCTTTACATACCTAAAGCATATGAGTATCTTGTTTATAAAGCCAAACTTCTATTTATAATTTGAATTTAACATAATTTCCATGTTTTCTCTTGCCCAAAAAAAAAATGGATATCTTAATAAAAGTTGGCAAAAAGCTATGTCCATTTGAATGTAGTGAGTTGGTTTACATGTTAGTTACATGGGAAGGATAATTTGGAGTTGTGACTTAGTATTGAAAGCTTATTTCTTGTAGGCAACAACAAATTTTTGTAGCATAGAAATAGCTACTTTCTTGCACCGAGGCAACACCTAAGAAGGTATGGAGCCCCCTCCTCGTCCCCCTAGGAGCATCAAGAGCAAGAGGAGCACCTCATTCCACTAGATCGCATCCTTTATTCTTTGCTACCTCCCCTTCACCCATTTCAACTCAAATTCTCCTTGCAAAATCCCTTTCAATCCAAGCTGGATAATAGAGTCAAGTGGTGCTAGTATTGATTTTCCTTGTGTAGTAGAGCTTTAGATCCTATCACCATAGATTGTGTAGTATTGATTTGCCTTATGTAGTAGAGCTTGAGATACTATCACCATAGCCAAACTTTCAAATATTGTTGCCATAGCCAAATCTTGAGTTCATATCTCCAACTCTAAGTCTGGTTGTGCAGAGTGTTGCAAAGGCCTTGGTAAAGTTGGTCTCCACAATCTCTCTCTCTCTCTCTCTCTCTCTCTCTCTCTCTCTCTCTCTCTCTCTCTCTCTCAGGATGCCATGTGGCACTCTCTCTCTCTCTCTCTCTCTCTCTCTCTCTCTCTCTCTAGGGATGCCATGTGGCATCTCCCTAATAACACTAGGTGTGGGGGTCCCATTCCCTATACCATAGCCAGTTTCTAAGCCTCCTCACCTCACAAAAGTTTCCAAGAGGGATATAAGGAGTGTTTTTTTTTTAAAACAGAGATATGAGGAGTGTTCAATGAGGCCCTTTATATCTAAGGTCCCTCAATAGTCACATTTGCTTATGGGATTACTTCCAAATCCTTTATGCCATGTGCTCACCATGTATCAATTGCGCTCGAGTCTACTCCACTAGCCAAATGAGGGGTGAAGGCTACCACCTCCAATGTCCCCCTGTGGGAAAACCCCTATGGGAAAAGCCTGTGGAAAAATATCAATGTACAACTGACCCAAAAAAAGGACCTGCAACCAAATCAAGGCAGGGTCAACCAAATAGCCATGTGAGACAAATCAAAGTCCACACAAGCAAACAACGAACAGATAGCCAACAAGTACTAATGCCAAAGACCATAGGGAGTCACATCCAAAGCAATGAAGAAACAACCATAACATTGCCGAAACACAAAGTTAAGGACATCCAAGATTATGTATTGAAGTGCCAAAAATGCTAGGTCAACAAGGCTGAGCGCCTTAAGGTAGGAGGTCTCCTACATCCCTTGGATATCTTATTTGGCACATGGACAAGCATCTCCATAGAATTTATCATTGGATTACGTAGAGCACAAAGGGGGCACAACTCTACATTGTCCCTCAATTTGTTTGATTGGTGTTGAGATATTGAGCTCCACTCATGATATGCCAGGGTGACTGTTGTGCATTTATGTCATCGACTTGTTAGCTGCAGATGCAGTTTGTTGGTACACCGCCCATGAATAATAGCTGGATGACATCTATCCTTATGTACTCTAGTTCGTGGCTCAGTTAGTATGCCACCTTAGCTAGCTCAGTTTGGTTTGAGACCCACATATAGGGTTCTTCTAATTCTTTGTACTTGAGTTCTTTTGGCTTTCACAACTAAGAAGAGGAAAACTGTATTCAACCTCCACCTTTGTGTGTATTCCCCCATTGTGTATGTGAGAAAGCCACAAGTGAGACTCCTTCCTTCTCTCCCACTATCTTCACATAGTATCAGAGCCTGGTTCATGGTAAGGAGCTCAAGAAAGCAAACCAAGTTCACGGTGTCTTGGTAAGAGAACCAGTCTTGCTTTCCTTTTTCGAGTTTGGGAGCAAATCTCTGTACAGCCGGAAAGTGCGAGAGTGCATTGTCTCAGATTGAGACGCCCTTCGCGGTGTGGCAAGAGGGTAGTATATGCTGTGGGTGAGGCCAAAGCCCTCAGTGACTTTATTTTTTTGATTCGAGGTCATTTCGGGGCCCGTTTTGGAGGCGGAAGTTCTCCGCAAGCACTGAGAAAAAGGCCCTGTTTATGCTGTGTGACCACTGCTGTGCAGGTCGGTGAAAAATTGATGCAAAAATTGCATTGTATGCCTGTGCGTAGAGATATTGGGAGTTACAAAATCATCCTTATTTTCTGTTGATGCAAAATCATCACTAGGAAGTGACTCTGTGGTCAAATACCACTTTCGTCAGTTTGCAGATTTGCCCTTGTGAGGCAGAAGCTGTGTTTTTTGCAGTGATAGAATATTTTGCAGTGTTCTGTAATGGTGTCTGATTCTCTTTCACAGATTGTCACTGAAAAGCTTGACAAGAACAACTTCCAAGCATGGAAGTTTATAATGACGAATTTCCTGATGGGAAAAACCTATTGGGAGCTCATTACAGGAAATGAAGAAGAACCAGTTCTTCCTAATGTTCCCAATCAACAGGAAATGCAGGCATTTAAAGGATGGCATGAGAGAGCCAGAAAAGTTATGTACTGGCTATCTATCAGTATTTCAGATTCTATGATTGTGCATATTTAGGATGCAAGTATGCCAAAGGTGGCATGGGATACTTTGGCAAAAATGTACAGCACAAATATGCAAGCCACGAAAATGTAGCTCAAGCAGGAGTTGTACAATGTGCTGAGGGAAAATATGAGCATCAATGACTACCACATGAAGGTGAAGAAAATTGCATATGCACTTGCTTCCATTGGGTCGCCAGTGGAAGATGATGATTTAGTCTCTGTGACCTTGAATGGTCTAGGAAAGGATTATGCATAGTACCGGACATCCATTGCCATCCGTGAAAAATTTCCAGATTTTGAGGAGTTGATTGCTCTTCTAATTTCTGAAGAGCAGAGAAATGGTGGTGCATCTTCTTCAAGAGGAACTTCAAAAGAAACTATCTTCTACTCAAATGTTGGAAGAGGTAGAGGTAGAGGTAGAGTAGGCCGATCTGGAGGTCATGGTAGAAATCAGAATTTGTAGCAAACAGCAATGTTGAATGCTACTATTGTGGTAAAATGGGTCACATGGCTAAAGACTCCTACAAAAAGCAGAATGACATTATGAATGGAAAATTGCAGCAAAGCAATTATGCATCTTCTAGTAGACAAGGTGAAGACAGAAATGAGCATCTGTTTATGGTGCAGCACATGACCAATTCTGTGACAAGTGTAGAAGGCGGCAATGATGTGTAGTATGTTGACTCAGGTGCGTCAAACCACATGACAGGTCATGCAGAATGCCATGCAAGATGCAAGGAAAATGGAAAGACTAGGATTTGTGGAGACTGGTGATGATATTGCACATCCTATTGTGCAGATTGGTAAAATTCCTTTGTCTATGCAGGATGGGAAAAAGAAATACCTGTCTGATGTATTTCATGTTCTAAATATCACCAAGAACCTGGTTTCTGTTGGTCAAATGGTTGAGCAGGGCTTGCAAGTCAGATTTAATCCTCATGGATGCTTTGTTGAGGGTATGAAAAATAACGGTTGCTTGGTAGCAAAAGGAAAGAAGAAGGGCAGGATGTTTACATTGGATGTGGACATGCCTGAATTGAGTGCAGCAATGTTTGCACATGGGGATGGTGTAGTTGCAAATATTGATATCTGGCACAAACGCATTGGTCATGTTAATGTACAGTGACTTAAATCAATGCAGGCCCAAAATATTGTTGTAGGATTGCCTAAATTCAAGGTTGCAGAAATGCGTAAGGTATGTGAAGCCTGTCAATTTGGAAAACAGGCAAGGAAACCATTTCCTAGACATGTTCAAGAGAGTAAGAAGCCATTGGAATTAATCCACTCTGATGTGTGGACTACTAAAGCTACATCTATTGGAGGCTGTCATTATTTTGTCACTTTTATTGATGACTATACCAGAAAAGTTTGGGTGTATTTTATGAAAAAGAAAAGTGAAGTGTTTGGGCATTTCAAAGCTTTTAAAGCTATGGTTGAAAAAGAAACAGGCCTGCAAACAAATGCCTAAGGTCGGATGGAGGGGAAGAGTACCTCTCAAATGAGTTTGTAAGGTTCCTGCAAGAGCATGGCATAAAGCAGCAATATTCCTGCAGTCATACCCCACAACAAAATGGACTTGCAGAAAGGAAAAACAGGCATATTGGAGAGGTGTCTTGAGCCATGCTAAATGAAAAAGACCTACCAGATTATTATTGGGCTGAAGCAGTTGCTACAGCAATTTACATAATGAACAAGACTCCCACTGTAGCAATACATGGCATGACGTTGGAGGAGATATATACTGGTAGGAAACCAGATATTTCTCATTTGAAAAATTTTGGTTGCATTGCCTATGTTCATGTGCCAGATGAGTTGAGGTTTAAGTTGGATCCAAAAGCTGAGAAGTGCATCCTTATTGGTTATTCTCTGCAGCAGAAAGGGTATAGATGCTATAACCCTTCTACTCATAAGTTTACAGTGAGCAGAGATGTTTATGATGAGATGAGCAGATGGTATAAACCAATAAATGTGATTGATGATGTACATGCACAAAATGGTAATGCTGCATAGAATTCACAGCAGCAATCACAAAATATTAGTGGACCTGCAGTGTCCTCTAGCAGTGGTTCACATACTTCACCATGGACAGGCAGATTGAGATCAGGAGAATCTCCTCAAAGCAATGCAGATAGTGGTATGCAAGTATCACGAAAAGGAAAAGAGAAGGTACATCAGCCCATGTTTGATGTGAATGCAGGTCACTCTTATGTGGATGGTGAATCTAGTGGCTCAGAACAAAGCATTGATGACGAGTTGGGTATTCCATCGATGCGACGGACGTTCATTTCTGTGGAGGTTAAAGGTCACTGTGCCTTTACCCTGGCTATGTATAATACTCAAACACATATATAAATGAATGAAAAAGAAGATTAGGGTCATTCTGCACCCACCAAAAGCTTGTGTGGCTCTCTGTTTCTCTCTCTCCTTCTTTCGTTCTTGCTTCCATTGAGAACACTCTCAACTGGTATCAGAGCCCGGGTGATCTAGCTGAGCGTGCATGAATGCTTGAAGCTCAGTAGCTTTGTGGGAGGACTTTACTTGCATCCGAGTGTGTAGAGAACTTGGAGAAGCTGTGTGGGAAGCTTTGTGGGTGACTTTACTTGCATCCGAGTGTGCAGAGAACTTGGAGGGACCTTTGGAAAAGTCACTTTGGTTTTGCGAAGTGGTTTTGAGAGCGTGTTAAGAGTTTTCAAAGAAAAAGTCGTTTTTTGAGCTTTTCCCTGTTTCGTTCGATGACAGAGACTCCATATTGACTTGTAGAGGCAACTATTGCTTGCTTTTGGTGTCCACTTCACTCCAAGAGCTTGGAAACACCTTCATTCTTGAATCTGGGATCATTTCATTGGATTTCTGACTCACTGTGTCAGTTTCTGCGTTTTTTGCCCGGGTGTTGGAACTCAAGTTTGGAGCAATTATTTGCAGATCTATCAGTTCTGGTGGACTCAAGAGGTCCTAAAACTTCTATGTTGCTCATCATTCGCACTCCAGTGGAGTTTACAAACAGCTCTATTTCCAAAAACGTTTTTCAGTCTGTGTGTTGGACCCAGTGATTGAGACCACGGTTTCCAAAACCGTCTGTCCCATTGCGTTCCAGACGCCCAAAAACCCCTACCTATCAGTTCTTGTGCGATTTGGTGTGCGATTTGGTGGAGGATTTTCAGAGTTATAGATCTCTGTGTATTTGATTTCATCTCTGTGTTATGCATTTTTCATTCTAAGGTTTTGAAACCTTAGATTTATGCCACATGGCAGGGGATAACTGTTGACTCCCATTTCTCACTCATCGGTTGGGATTTTGGAGTTCTGGCAGAAGAGAGATATTCGCAGATTTTCTTGCTGAGTCCGATTATGCAATGGCACCCATGTTTTGAGGCATCTCAAGTTCTATTTTTAGTAGCGGTCATTACCGTGGGACCATGATTTCTTGAGCATACCTTATGCAGATCACTCTGGTTGCAGTTTGAGCAATGTGCACTCATTCGTGGTGTGCATTGGGTTGCAGTGGATGATTTATAGGCCATTTAAATGCATTGCGGTCCTTATTGGATGCGCTGATAGGCCTAAATTGCCTTGTGGGATGCTATTTTTATGGATGCTTTGCACATGGATGCTATTTTATGTTGAGGGACAGCTTTGACATATTGCAGGTGATGCATTGATAGTGCTATGCTCTCTTGGATGAGATGTTATTGATGCATATGCTAGTGGACGGTGTTTATGCTTGAGTCATTTGGCACTTATTGGCATTTTCTTTTGGGCTAGATTTGCTCATATGGATGCATAGTATATGCACATGAGTCAGATGCATCTTTTGATGCTTTAAGACATGAGTTTTGATGATATTTCAATCTATTGTGGCATACATATTTAGGTGCACTTGGTATTGGGTGTGATTCTCTCTTGAGGCACCAGCATTTGGGATTTTGCTTTATTTGCATCATGGCATCCTCTTCCATGTCTGAAAAGGAGTTTTTCAACATTAAAAAGTTTGATGGGACAAACTTTTCTTTGTGGAAAGAACAAATAAGGAATGTGCTTATTCAAAAGAAGCAAATTAAACCCTTGGCAGGGATTGAAGCTAAGCCTGCAAATATGTCTGAGGATGATTGGAATGAGTTGGATGCATTAGCAAAGTCTACTATTAGACTTCATCTTGCAGAGTTAGTTTATTTCATAGTAGTTAATGAGCAGACTACGAAAGATTTGTGGAAGAAACTGTGTGCCACTTATGAAAAGGAAACTGCCTCTAATAAAGTTTACCTCATGAAGAGGTTGTTTGAGCTCCAGATGAAGGAAGGGGTCTCCATTGCTTCTCACTTGAATGAATTCAATATTATTTTCAGCCAGCTTCAGGCTCAGAAGATGAATTTTGATCTGGAGACTAAGGCAATATTTCTCTTATGTTCATTGCCATCCTCATGGGATAGACGGAAGTCTATGGATGGCAACAAGTAGGATGCAGCCTTAAATGTGCAAAGGGGCAGATCACAGCTCAGGGGGAAGTCCCAAGAAAGAGGGAAGTCACGTAGCAAATCCAAGGCACGGAACATTGAGTGTTACCATTGTGGCAAGAAGGGCCATATGAAAAAGGATTGCTACAAGCTGAAAAGAGAGAAAAAGGATAAGAAAAAGAATGCAAATTGGGGTGCAAATCAAAAGGAAGAGAGTCCAAGGGAGGACAAAGGAAAAGTGAAGATCGAGGAGATCAATGCAGTCACACATGATAGTGACAATGACGTTCTCTTCATGTCTAGTTTATCTGCAGAGTTGCTTACCACTTCAGATGATGCATATTCCCAGGATTGGATTTTGGATTATGGTGCTTCATTCCATGTTACTCCCCATAGGGAATGGTTCTCCACTTATGACAGTGGAAAGACAGGTTGTGTGAATCTTGGAAATGACTATGCATGTGACATAGTGGGAGCAGGTGACATAAAGTTTTCTTTTGCAAATGGGTTTGCATTTGTTTTGAAACATGTGAGACATGTGCCTAAGCTGACCAAGAGTCTTATTTCAATGGGTTAGCTAGATGATGATGGTTTTCACACCACTTTTGGCTTTCAGAGTTGGAAAATTCAGAAGGGCTTTATGCTTTTGGCCAGGGGTGCCAAGTGTGGGACTTTGTATCCCTTACATGTATCAGGGGTATTTGATCATGTTGTTGCAATAACCGAGCAGCCAAACACTTCTTTGTGGCATTGCAGGTTGGGGCACATGAGCCAGAATGGAATGAAACTCTTATGCCGTTTGGGTTATGTACCGCATTTGAGTTTCTCTGATTTTGAATTTTGTGAGCATTGTCTCTATGGGAAGCAGACTAAATCAGCCCATAAAAGAAGGAGAAAGAAAGAATTTGAAATGCTTGATTTGGTGCATTCAGACGTATGTGGTCCCATGCCTACACGGTCATTAGGCGGGGCTGAATACTATGTGACATTCATTGATGATGCAACTAGGAAAGTGTGGGCTTATGCTATAGCTCAGAAGAGTGATGTGTTCCAGGTATTTCAGAAATGGCTGCGGACTGACAATGGTGGAGAGTATCTCTCTCATGACTTTCAGCATTTCTGTGATACACATGGGATTAAGAGGGAGCTCACATCCCCTCATACTCCAAAGCAAAATCCAATTGCAGAAAAGATGAACTGTACCATTCAAGAAAGGTTGCAATGCATGCTTTCCAATGCAAGTCTTTCTGGTGGTTTTTGGGCTGAGGCAATGAAGACTGCAGTGCATGTGATCAATAGATCACCTAGTAAGAGTTTGAATGGTGGTATTCCTGAAGAGGCGTGGAGTGGCAAGAAGCCCTCTTACTCTCATTTGTGTATATTTGGGTGTGAGGCATATGCACATGTGCCAAAAGAGCTTCGAAAGAAGCTAGATCCTAAGTCTAGGAAATGCATCTTTCTGGGTTATGATGAAAGTGGAGAGATGGGCTATCGTCTCTGGGATCCAGAAGCAAAGAAGATCATACGCAGCCATGATGTGGTCTTCAATGAGAAGAAGATGCATAAGGCACCCATGAGGGATGTGGAAATGAGGAGAATCACTTTCCAGAATGTGAATTCACCTACATATGTTGATAGACAGCAAGCTGTCCATGCACCAAATGTGCAAGAAATGGTACCACCAAGTACTCCCATAGGTATACAATCAAGGGTAGATGATGGATCATCTATTGGTGGAAATGATGAGCCAAATGTGGCTAATATGCAGATGGGACAGCAAGCTGAAATGCCCTTGAGAAGATCTTCTAGAGTATCTAGACCGCCTAATAAGTTTGTTCCAGGGGTAGACTATGTGATGCTTACTGATTGCGGGGAGCCTTCTTGCTACAAAGAGGCTATGATGCACGAGGATCAATGCAAGTGGGAGTATGCTATGCAATCAGAGATGAGTTCACTTATGAAGAATAAGACTTGGGACTTGGTTTCTTTGCCACATGGAAAGAAAGCATTGCCATGTAAATGGTTCTACAAGATGAAGGTCACAGGTGATGATGTGCCGAGGTACAAGGCCCATTTGGTTGCTAAAGGGTTCAAGCAAGAGAAGGGTGTGGACTTTGATGAGATATTCTCTCCGATTGTGAAGATGACCACACTTAGATGCATGCTTGGACTAGTGGCAGTAGAGGATATGGAGCTTATGCAGATGGATATCAAGACAACTTTCTTGTATGGGGATTTGCATGAGGAAATTTACATGGTGCAGCCGGAAGGCTTTGAAGAAAAGGGCAAAGAGCATTTAGTTTGCAAGCTGAAGAAGAGTCTCTATGGTCTTAAGCAAGCACCTAGAGAATGGTATCAGAAGTTTGATACTTTCATTCGGTCCGAAGGTTTTAGAAGGAGTGACATTGATCACTACCTCTACACTAAAAGGGCTAAGGATAATAGCCTGATAATCTTGGCACTATATGTGGATGATATGCTATTGGCTAGCAAGAATACTTATGAGCTAGATGCATTAAAGGCCAAGTTGCATGAGGCCTTTGATATGAAGGATTTGGGACGTGGGAAGACTAATCACCTCTCAAAAGACTGCTTCAAGATCAATCCATGCAAACATTGTGGCAAAAACAATCATCATGAAAAGTTTTGTAGAGCCAAAAAGGAAGCAACTTCAAAGTCAAAAAATGCCAATCTACTTTCAGTTGATGTGCCTCCACAAGATGAGGCATCCTATAAAGATTATGCTTTTTGAATCATCTCCATGTATGCTCTAGATCTCTCTTTTTGTTGAGTCAAGATACTCAACTTGGATTGTCCTCCAAAATGAATGAAATAAACTATTGTGTGTTCTGTAAACACCTCTCGTCACCATATGATGTAGGCCATGTGTATGTGTTTTTTGCTCCATGGTACCTCCTGCAGACATTGTGTGCATGTACATGCAGGGTAGATAACCATTGGAAGGTCTTTTGTATCCCTTTTGTTTACTTCACACCCTTGGGAACCCCTTGCTAGCATGAGAACCTAGCCATAGATTTATCCTTGACCACCATGAGATGGCATGAGAAACTATGAGACTAGATGTATCCTTGACATAGCCTGAGGCATTCCCTTGACAGAGGGTATGATGGGATATCTCAAGGTGTATGCCCTAGGCACACCTTTGTTTCTATGTGTGTGTGCTAGAGGCACAATTAGGTGCCCATAAGCACTGTTAGGTGGTGGTAGAAGCCACTTAGGATGATTGAGAGAATCTAGGAGTAGATTGAGGAGATGATTGTGGAGCTCAGAGGTCATCAGTGATGTCAGTGATCATGTAAGAGGTGCCTACTTAACGACCTCACCTTTCTTCATTCCATAAGCAAGAATTCTTAGTTTGTGTTCACTCCATGCTTTCCTTTCAGTTTTCCAACACATTGGCCTACCTTGCCATCTAGACTGAGATCAAATGCATTAGCCATTTCTAGATCTCCAAGAGCTCCAAAGGATTCACATATCTGCTCGAATCACCCCACGTGGGGGACCGGATCTCCTTCCCCAAGGAATTTGGTCATAAACTTGGAGATGGCTATGGGTCTCGACTCCTTGAGGGATTCGTGATCCCTACTGGAAACACTGGTACAGGCGGGGGTGGTGTGCCCCCCCTTTTTAGTTCATTAACTAGGATGCACATCATCTCATCTGATAGCACCGTTTGGGAAGCTGGTGCAGGTGGCACCATTGTGGGCCTAATAGGATGTAGAGGCAGCCTCAAGCCTCTAGTCCTAGTGATGAAATCCACTAATATGTTACTAGTACTGGCATTGGGGAGGAAGCACCTGGCCCTCCATCCATTGGAGCAACAGCTGCAGGTGGAAACGGTCGGACTCTCGGAGGAGGCGAGTCATGGGGCATTTGCACAGAGGTACCTTGCATTGGGTGGTAGCGTGGAACTTGTGGTGCCACATAGCTAGCAAAGGTCAGGAGCTCATAAGAAGCCCCCCTCTGATAGCCTCGTGCATCTCCTCAGCTAGGGTCTTATCATCTTCATCCTCCATATATTCCCACTGAGGGTGCCTTGCGAAAGCTACAGGTCCCAAGTCCACAAAGGTGGCTTTAGCTCATGTCTGCAGCTCAGGAGCTGGTTGTTGCTGACCTTCCCTTCCCATAGACATATTGGCAAAGGGGTTCTCCATGTCTGTTAGATGCTACAGAAGGAGTAGGAGAGTTGGGGGGAACCAAACTAGTGAAGGGAGGTTTAGAAGCCCTTGGACCCATAGGGTCTTACATCTCCTTGTTCAAGCTCTCTGACGAATTGGAGCTAGATCAATCCTCCTGTCAAGGTCCTATCACTAAGTGAGAGCTAGGAACCGAGCTTCTAGTTTGGATCGATCCCCAACTGGGGTGAAAGGTGGGTTGAGCATAGCTCAAAGCACTGTCCTCAGGCATAGGTTACTTGGACAAATTTCTTTTAGATCTCAAGTGCATGTATAAGATCTTTAAAAGGGGACAATCTGGCTGAAGCTTTTAACTTTGTATTTTTTTGGACTACCCCAGAGATATCCCAATGAGGATGGAGATAGGACTAAGGCGACGGTCATAGGGATGAAGCTAAGGTGATGGTCGTAGGGATGGGAAGTGACACATGTTGGTAGGATAGGACACAAGTGGTATCCCCATGGTCGTGGGGTTGGAGCTAAGGCTACAGGTGTTCTCTCTCTCTCTCTCTCTCTCTCTCTCTCTCTCTCTCTCTCTCTCTCTCTCTCTCTCTCTCTCATTCTCTCCCCCTCCCCCTCTCTCTCTCTCTAACTCCCACCCCTCCTTGCTCTCCCTCTCCCCTCACCCCCTCACCCTTGCTGCTTGACCCACAGTAGTGTCGTGCAGTATCGCCTCGCAGCGACGTCGCTCGTTGCCCTGCCCCCTCTCCTCTCGCTACGCAGCGCCACCCGCCGTCCTGCCCCCTCTCCTCTCGCCATGCAATGCCGCCCGCCACCTCGCCCCCCTCTCCTCTCACCCCGCCTGCCACCCCCACCCGTCGCGATGCCGCCCACCACCCTGCCCCCCCTCTCCTCTCATCCCCCGCCCTCCCCCCCTGCCCCCTCACCCCCTACCTCCCTCTCCGCCCCCCTCTCCTCTCACCTCGCTCGCCACCTCCACCCGCCACCCCTCTGTCGCCCGACGGTGACCTGCAATGCCGCCCCGCCCTGCCCCCCTCTCCTCTCACCCCTCGCCTGCTGCCCCACCCCCCTCTCCTCTCCCCCCTCACCCCCTCCCCTCTCACCCTCTCCCCTCTCCCCCCCTCCCCCCTGTTCAAAACCCCCCCACCCCCCCGCGCCACCGCGAGGAACCCCCCCGTATAAAGTTTATTAAAAAAAACTTAGGTTAGGTTAACTAACCCTAGGTTAGTTTAACCCTAGGCTCATTAGTCTAACCTAGGTTAGGTTACTATTAACTTACATTAGGTTAGTTTTCACCTTAGTATAATTGTTAGTTAGTTACCCTAACTAGGTTAGTTGTACTAACTGTGGTCATTTTAACATTAACTAGGTTAGGTTAGACTAACGGTTAGTCATCTAACTAGACAAATAGGTTAGTTAACCTAACTAGATTAAGTTGGCTCCAACCCTCAGTTGGACTTAAAGTCCATTCACACCACCATTAGGACCCCCCCTCGAAAACCCAAATTTTACCCCTTCTTTAACCCCTCGTAACTCATCCGTTTGGGACCCAAACTGAACCCCGTTTGAACCCAAATTTCACACACAAAAACACCATGCTATGGGGTATTTTTTCAGCCCATTTCACACCATTTTGGCATCCCTAGCACACGTTCATTTGCACCCCCGTGTGGGCTTCATTTTGCACAAACTCGCTTGTATTTTCACGCCGTGACCTCCGGTTAATGATCCATCTGCACCGGCACATTTCCCTACACATGTAGGATAATCTTAGGCACATTATTAACATGACAGTCCCTACACACACTAACACCACTCTAACCCTCCCAACAACACTACATTCACACCTGCACTTGTGGCAGAGACACCCTTGGCTAATCTCACCCAATCTGCATGCAGCTACGTTTCGCTGGCCAACGCCTTCGACTCCAATGCTCGCCAAATCCACATATAGCTCTGCTGCAACAACCGTACCCCGAATCCCCCCCTGAGATTCAACCTCTCCCTTTAACTCCTCCATGCCCCAACATGGTTGGACGCCGTCATGACAATGAAGGGGATATCGACCTCGATGCAGAGGTTGACAACTTCTTCAATTGAAGAAATAACAACAATCAAGGCCGACGCCCCTTGGGAAAATTGGAACTTCCCAAGTATAATGGTAGGGGAGATCCAGCCCGCTTCCTCCAGCATTTTGATGCCGCATGTCGAGCAGGTGGAGATCAATCCCATGAAACCAAGGTGGCTTGGTTTCCCATGGCCTTAACTAATGAAGCGTCTGAATGGTACCTAGACCTTCTCGTGGAAGAACGCACCACATAGGACCTACTTCAAACAAAATTCAAACGATGCTTTCAAACGAAGAGGCTACAAGATGATCCCGCTCTCCAACTCAGCAAGATCGAACAAGGTCGAAGAGAAGATGTACGCATATACCTGGGTAAGATGAAACGATTAATCACCAAATGTGACCCACACCCAAATGCAAAGTACATCACGGCATGGTTCATTGCAGGACTCAGAAAGAAAATTCGAAAGGATATGAAAAAGATAAGCAGCTATGAAACGTTCAGTGCTACTCATGCGGCAGCCATTAACATCGAGGATGGCATGACCTACTCAAACACTAGTAGTGATGATGACAGAACTAGTACCCGAGATAAGCACTCCAAAAAAGGCAAATCCAAGTCCACTGCCGAAACATCAAATGAAGATCGCCTAGAGGCCATGACCTTGAAGCTGAAAGAAGATATGATGTAGGCCATGGATCAAAAACTTCACTTGTCTCAGCCGCCACCTCAAACATATCCACGGCGAGAAAATGTTTGATATCCACACTGCATGGCAAATCATACAGCAAATGAGTGCCCAATCCTCAGAGCCAGGATCACTACACAAGCAAATCCACCACCAAGGTTGCGGTGCCATATCTACGTCATTGATGGCCATGATGAAAATAGTTGCATCTTCAACATGCGCAACAACCCGGCTCGAACTCAACAATACCAAGTGGCACCCATGCCACTGTACAAGCAACCGGCACTTGCACAAGCACCCCCAGCTCCGAGGCTAAATCCTATTCCCGTTTGGACACAAGTCCCACAACTACTCAGGAATCCGAATCCATGATCATATCCAAGAGCACCAAACCCCGCTCCTCAGGCAATTCCTATACATCAATTACAAGATACATCAATTACAAGCTGAGGAAGTAGACTCGTTATTTGAGTATGAGGCAGAGTACCCAGTGTACTATGTCGAAGGTGCAGAGGGTCTAATACTACTTTATGCAAATCAAGTATGACCCAATACATTTCGAGCACCAATCAAGTGCTACGGTTGTGGCGAAAATCACCGGATCACAGAGTGCCCTCATCGTGGTAGCCCCGCTACTTTCCAACCACTCTATAGAGATTGTGGCATAGGACATGCCTGTATGGATTGTCCCGTGAAAAATAAGGTCCCAGAACAAACAAAGGTTAAGCCTGATGTCCCCATAGGCATCATTGGGGTGGACCATCAAAGTCTGGGTCTGGCAAGTATAAAATCACAACCTGTCAATGTAATTACATGCCAACAGAAAGAGGCCACCAAGGACCCTACTATTCCAATCCAACCCAAGCGACTTCTGAAAAAGAAAGCACAAGTGCCTCCACCTCTACCAAGCAATGAGCAGCCGAGCTCATCCACATCAACTCCTGAGCCTCAAATAAAAGAAGCTCCATATCCGAATGAAGAGGTGGAGAAGGCTCATTTTCAGGCACTTCAACAATGGGTCCAAAATGAACAAGCTCAATTTGAGGCTGACAAACAAGCTCAAGACCCAATCCATGACTTGGTCCCACAAAGTATTGATACTGTACTCGAGCCTTTGTTCCAACAACAGACTCCACAACAGAATGTACTGCCATGTCAACTTGAAGGAGCCGCACTCTCTAGCATCTTGAGTTATCCTGTGTCAATTCCCATCGGAATCCTCTTATGGAATTGTCCCAATCTCTCGGAAAGTTTCAAAGGATGGGTTGAACTCGCAAATCCCCCTCCACCTATGAACGAGATCAGATGGGTGAGAGAGATGACATCCGCAACATTACTATGCCTTTGATCCACAAGGCATATACTGAAGTCCAAGCCATAGTGGATGGTGGAGCAGGTGTAAATGTCCTATCCAAGGAGCTCTACGAAGAATGGGGTCTCCCACCAATGCAAAAGGCTAATTTTAACATACGCCTTGCTGATGATTCACGAGCTAAACCCTTGGGGATAGTGAATGGCATGTCCACAAAGATCACAGGAGTCCACTTTTCCCTTCAATTCACAATTTTGGATCTCCCCAAAAAATCCTATTAAATCTTACTGGGATGTCCTTGGTTACGGGAAGCATCAGTCCTCCATGACTGGGGAATTGATAGACTGACAATCCAGAATTAAGAGACTGCAATCAGGGTGAATGTGGGGACAGGAGCTATTAAACCAATTGTGCCTAGAGCATTGAATGACACATCTTCCAATCTCAAGCAAATCAGCTCCCTTGCAATAGCATGCCATAGCAGGTGACTCACAAAGCAATGTCAATAACTGGATACAAACATTGGCAACCATCAACAACTGCCATTCATTAGACCCCATCTTCTCACAGATAAATGCTAATGTGCTACAGGTAGATCCTCCACTCCAACATGAAGAACCAATCAATCTAGAGATGCCATTCTTTATGGCTGGATAATGAACCTGAAGAAGGTACCCATACCAGTGATGACTCAGATTTTCCTTGGGACCTTGAAATAGAGGTTGCAAATGCTGAACTTGAATGTCAAATCTTTGATAATGACTTAGCCATTCTGCATGCCCTAATGGTAGTCGAGCTCCCAAAAGTTGAACCTCCAAAGTTGAATAACAGAAAGAAGATCCCACAAGAAAGCTGAAGGAGGAAATCGCAGAAAAGCCAAGGCCGAAGCACTTCAATGAAGTCTAACGAGTCCAATCAAGGATCGTCGAATTGTACCTTGCAAAGTTAACTCTGTCAAAATCAGAATCACCGCCTCTTGAATGGTCCCCTGAGGGACTAGAAGGAATATGTGCAGCACATGAACCCTTACTTGGAAACACCTTACCAGTGGAAAAGTTACCCCACAATTCCCAACGTAAGAGGTTTCAAAAATATAAGCCACATGTGCGGATGAAGCTCGATCAAGAGACTTCAAAAAAAGAAAGAAAAGAAGAGCCTAACAAATTAATACATGCAACTATGCCACCCAGTACACATGATGATGGGATATCTCAAGGTGTATGCCCCAAGCACACCTTGGTTTCTATGTGTGTGTGCTAGAGGCACAGTTAGGTGCCCATAAGCACTGTTAGGTGGTGGTAGATGCCACATAGGATGATTGAGAGAATATAGGAGCTGATTGAGGAGATGATTGTGGAGCTTGGTGGCTCATGTAAGAGGTGCCTATATATGGACCTCACCTTTCTTCATTCCATAAGCAATCAAGCATTCTCATTTCGTGTTTAGCTTCATGCTTTCCTTTCAGTTCTTCAACATGGTATCAGAGCACTATGATCCTCCTTGAGCCCATTTATGCCATGTCATCACCTTCTTCTTCCCCATCTTCTTCTTCTTCATCTTCACCATTTATCCCCAAACTTGTGAGAGCTTGTTCTCCCTCATCTTTTTGCCATTCTCCAAATCCTCTGAGCTGTAGACTCCTCATGTATGGATGAACTTCCATGTCAGAGGAATTAGAGAATGCTACCCACGAAACCACGCAACAGTCATCTTTCTCTTGATGCCTTTTCTTGCAATGTGACTTGCTGGAGCAGCCAATCCAAAATTCCTCTAAGCCAAGCTTGCACAACAGTATGAGCTAGCTCCTATCCAGATTTGAAGGGAAATGGTCCACCAGGGAGGGAGAAACAGCAAAAAAACCAATCAACTTTCAAGTTGCTGGCTATGGCAACGTGACACGGCATTTTGCCTCTCCTTCTTAGTGGCTCTTCTCTGATATATCAGCTTTGTTTCTACCTAAAAAGGCCTCTTTTCTTTGCTTTGAAGAGTGAGATACAAGCCCTCCATATTCAGGCCTCTATTTTGGATAGTTTTGACAATGTTGTGAGTTTGATGCTACATTAGATGCTACTTTAGCATTTTTGATGTTTTAAGGTGTTGAATAGCATCAGTACAACTGTGGCTACAGCTTTCCTTTAAGTTTCCATACCTGGATTTGCTTTGAATACTTTCATTTAGCCACCTCTATGAAGCATACAAGTTGAAGCATCATTTCCATTATGGCATTTGGTTACAAGTATTTGCTACACTAAATGCTTGTACTTTGAAGTTTTCAACCATTTCTAGCCTTGTAAGAGAGTAGACACTACCCATTTTGGGTTAGACCCTCTCATGGCTACCTTCTTGAATATGGATAAGTTCAATGGTAAAGGCTTTCACACATGGCAGATGAAAGTTAAGTTTGCATTGATGAGGGAAATCCTCTAGGGGCTTGTCAAACCTACTTCAACTTCTTCTTCAACAGCCTCTAATGCTGGAGAATCCTCAACTCCTACACGCTCGGCACGAGATCCTGCTAGAGAGGAGAAAGCCTATGGCATCATTGCTCTTGCCTTAGGAGATGACTATATTCATCACATTTCTGATTTGGAGTCTCCTTCTGAAGCTTGGCAGAAGCTTGATATTATTTTTGGTGCTAGCTCTCACATCTCAAAATTGTCACTTAAGATTTTTTTCTTTGAATTGAAGATGGCTAGTGGCACTCCTTTGGCTGCCCCTGTCAATCATATGTGGAGTCTCATGACTCTCAACTTGCTTCTATCAACTTTCCAATCAGATGCAATGATGCAAAGATCAACTATACAACCACAGAAAAAGAAGCCCTAGCAATGGTGTATAGTGTAAAGAAATTTCGGCACTATCTACTGGCAAATGATTTTGTCTTCTACACCGACCATCAAGCATTGCTTTATCTTGTGAACCATCCATGTACCACAGGAAGAATAACCAGATGGCTCCTCTTGCTTCAAGAATTCAACTTCAAAATAGTGGTCCACAAAGGTGCCCAATACTACATTGCCGATCACATGTCTCACGTCAAGTCGGGAGAAGAAGCCACTGGAGTAGAAGACTTACCAAATGCCACACTATTTCAAATAGATGCTGTTCCAGAATGGTGTGGAGATATCATTGGGTACTTGATGGCAAGAAGACCACCCCCTGAAATGAAAGCAGTAGATGCCAGAAAATTGATTCTAAAGGCTGCACCCTATCAAGTCATTGTAGGACAACTGTACAAGATGGGCAAGGACCAAATATTAAGAAGATGTGTAATGCCTCATGAGATCATGCCAATCCTGAGTGAAGTACATGAAGGCATTGCAGGATGACACTTCCAGGGGAAGCCGCATTAAGAAAAGTTCTCCTCGCAGGCTACTGGTGGCCAACACTGTGGGCAGATGCCGATGAATATGTAAAAGGCTATGATGTATGCCAACAGACTATTAAACCACAACACAAAGACTTCAATCCCCTAAGACCAGTTGTTGCACAAAAACCATTTGAAAAGTGGGGGATTGACTATCTGGGTCCCATACATCCAGCAGCAAAAGGAAGACAGGCATGCTACATCATTGTGGCCATTGATTACTTTACAAAATGGGCTGAAGCTAAAGCAGTTAGAAAGGCAGATGCCAGAAGCACAACAAGATTCTTATATGAAAATGTGATCACTCGATTTGGATGCCCTATTGAAATTGTGTCAGATAGAGGCACACATTTTCTCAATGAGGTAATCCAAGAACTCTTGTCTGGCTTCATGGTAATCCATAGAAAAAGCACATCCTACTACCCCAAGGGAATGGACGAGCACAATCAACCAACAAAATAATATGCATTATCCTCACCAAGGTAGTAGAACCACAGTGTTCTGATTGGGCAGAGAAATTGAATGCAGCCTTATGGGCATATAGAACCACATTCAAGGGGAAACACACCTTTTCAATTGGTGTACGCCCTTAAAGCTATGGTCCCACTCGAATTAATAATACCAAGTCTATGCATCGCAATACAGGAATGCATGGGAGACCATGAATCCTTGAAAGAAAGGCTCTATCTGTTGGAGAAGCATACAGAGACAAGACTAGTTGCATACCATGCCATGACAACATAAAAATGTAGAAGAAAGGCATGGTTTGATAGAAATCTAAAAACTAAAGACATCAAAGAAGGCAACTCAGTCCTGTTATACAATGCCAAAGTACACAAGGGGAAACTGAAGTATCTAGGTCAAGGACCGTACCGAGTACGAAAGATGAATCCCATCGGAGTTGTGCTACTAGAAACATTGGATGGAGTCCAATTCAACACAACAATAAATGGGAGCTGACTGAAGTGCTATTACATCAACACGCAAGCCATTGATAAGAAACTACAAGTGAGACAACCCCCACTAAGCCTAGGGCTACATGAGATCAGTGTAACAATCATGGAGGATTGAACCATACAAGAAAATCCATAATGGAGAGACAACAATGTAGGCAACACTCAATCAATCTATTCCAATGCTTGATGAACAATACAATGATAGACCTCTTATATAGAGAGTCTCAAGGCATAAGCCTACTGTGTGGCATCCTTTGAGCCACATCCAACTTGTGGTGACCAATGTCCCACATCCATTTATGTAGTCCACATCCTCTTGTGTGGCTACCATCATACCCCTCTAGGGTACCAACACAATATCCCAACAATTGGACATTGCACATTTCAACACCCCTCCTCAATGTACAATCATATTTGACCATCTCACCTCTCACCCCCAATGATTTGGCATTGCCAAACTCACTCTCTCAACACTCCCCCTCAATGACAAATTGGAGTGTTCAACAAATGTGTGTGCATGTGTCTAGCAACCTAGACACCTTATCATCCACTTTACACACATGCTGTGCGGGCAGGACACCCAAGTGCTTTTTAGACACCCCATGTGTCAGGGAGAAGGAACCAACCAAAGTAGTGCATCATCAATGTACACTACTCCTGCACGCCACAATCAAATATCTTTTTGAGCACCCGTGGGCTCGGGTAGAGGACCCTCATATACATGGGTGAGAGAAAATTACATCCATTTTATGCCAATGCAAGGGCAGGGCACCCACAGTAATCTCAGTCATAGTACAACATATCCATGATTTGCCATACACGCCAATGCTGCACCAATTTTTCAAGGCGTAAGAAAAAATTTCTTGTACAAAAGGGGTTTTTAAGGTGCATAAAGTAAGGATAATGTGCATGTGGCTGAAATAGGTAGGGTTCCAACCCTAAGGACTTTGGCTCCATGTTTGTAATCGTCTACCATCAATCTTTTTCTTGCTGCAGCTGCTCTCGTGCCGTCATGTCGAGTTCTCTGTCAATTTGCAGTTATGCTCTTCTTCAGTGAGTCTTCTTCAGTGCCTTTCTCATAGCTTACACTTCTCTTTACTCCTCCCAATTGTAGGCACAACTGGCTCGTGTTCAAATGACAGCATGCAGCCCTCATAACAACTCTCTGTTTTGATTAACATTCACACTAATCTCCCTTTCAAGCTCATCTTCTACTTTAGACTCGCCTTGGAGAAATTATATTACACTCTGTGTTGAGATATCAAGCTCTACCCCCGATATATCTCCTGGATGACTATCATTTATGTCACCGCCTATGTTAGTTGTACTCGTGGTGTAGTTAGACTACCACGTATGTTTTTGGTTTGGGTTCACATATGAACCACGTATTCTAGGGTTTGACATATAGGGTATTTCCCTCTTCTATTGTATTGTTGTTGTGTATTGTTGTTGTGTGCAAAAGTGAAGAAAGGCTTCACCCTCCAACCGTGTGTCCTCTCTCTTTTGTGTGTTGTGAAGAAAGCTGAACTTGAGTCTCCTATCTCTCTCCCTTATTTTTTACATGGTATCAGAGCCTTGTTCGTGGTAAGGAGCTCAAGAAAGCAAGCCAAGTTTGTGGTGTCCTGGTAAGAGGACCAGTGTTGCTTTCCTATTTCGAGTTTGGGAGCAAATCTCTGCAGGTAGCACTGCCAGAAGTGCAGGAGTGCACTGTTTCAGATTGAGAGGCCCTTCGCGGTGTGGCGAGAGCGCAGTATATGCTGCGGGAAAAGGGCAAAGCCCTTGGTGACTTTATTTTTTTGATTTGAGGCCGTTTCGGGGCCCATTTTGAAGGCGGAAGTTCTTCGCAGGCACTCAGAAAAAGGCCCTGTTTTTCGCTGTGCGACCACTGCTGCGCGCGGCTAGTCGGTGGAAAGGTGCCACAAAAATTGCATCGTATGTCTGTGTGTAGAGATATTGGGAGTTGCAGATTCATGCCTGTTGCCTGTTGATGCAAAATCGTCACTAGGAAGTGACTGTGTGGTGAAATACCACTTTCGTCAGTGTTGCAGATCTGCCCCTGTGAGGCTTTTTGCAGAAGTTTTGCTATTTGCCCTTGTGAGGCATTTGCTGTGTTTACAGGTTGCTGTTGCAATTTGTGATTTGTAAAATGTCTGAGAATCTGTCTACCATTGTCAGTGAGAAGCTTGACAAGAACAACTTCCAAGCATGGAAGTTCAGGATGACAAACTTCCTTATGGGAAAGGGAGTTTGGGAGTACATCAGTGGTGAAACTGCAGAACCAGTTTTGGGTGCTGCTCCCACTCCTGCTTAATTGAAGGCCTTTAAAGAATGGCATGAAAAAGCCAGAAAATGCCTGTATTGGCTGTCTGTTAGCATTTCAGATTCTATGATTGTGCATATACAGGATCTAGAGACGCCTAAGGAGGCATGGGATACATTGGTGAAGCTGTATAGCACAAATACCAAAGCACGAAAGATGCAGCTAAAGCAGGAGTTGCACAATGTGCAAAGGAAAAATCTGAATATAAATGAGTATTCCTTGAAGGTGAAAGGCCTTACAGATTCTCTTGCCTCCATTGGAGCACCTGTTGATGATGAGGACTTAGTGTCCGTGACCTTGAATGGTCTTGGGAAAGATTATGCACAGTTTCGGACATCCATTGGAGTCCGTGAAACATTTCCTGATTTTCAGGAACTTATTGCTCTCTTGCTGAGTGAAGAGCAAAGGAATGGTGGTTCAGCCACCTCAACTTCTCAAGAGACTGCTTTCTACTCGAATACAGGTAGAGGCAGAGGTAGAGGAAGAGGCCGTTTTGGTGGCCGTGCAGGAAATCAGAACCAACAGCAACAACAGGAAAACCAGTCCTATGGAGGAGGACGTGGTAGTTCTAGAGGCAGGGGGAGCCAAAGAGGCCGTGGTTCATGGCAAAGGAACCAGCAAGTAAATAGCAGCACAGAATGCTATTATTGTGGAAAGCCTGGACACAAGGAGAATACATGCTATAAAAAGCAGAATGACATCAAAAGTGGGAAGTTGCAGCAAAGCAACTATGCATCATCAAGTGGGCATGGTGACGACAGAAATGAGCACCTTTTTGTGATGCAGCATATGGTTAACTCCATGTCAGGAGATGCTGCAGCTTGCAATGATGTTTGGTATGTTGATTCAGGTGCCTCTAACCACATGACCAGTCATGGTGAGTGGTTTCATGATGTTAGAAATTTGGATAAGCCAGGTTATGTTGAAACAGGTGATGATACTGCGCACCCAATTATGCAGGTTGGTAAAGTGCCATTGGCTATGCAGGATGGCAAAACGAAGTACTTGGCAGATGTACTTCATGTTCCAAAAATCACTAAGAACCTGGTTTCAGTTGGCCAGATGGTTGAGCAAGGTCTGCAGGTTAGATTTAATCCTGATGGTTGCTTTGTTGAGGACTTGAAAAATAAGTGCCGCTTGGTTGCGAAAGGCAACAAAAATGGCAGAATGTTCACCTTGGATGTTGATATGCCTGAGGTGAAAGCTGCTATGTTTGCGCATGGGAGAGGTGTCATTGCAGCTATTGAGATATGGCACAAGCGCATTGGGCACGTGAATATACAAAGGCTGAAATCTATGCAAACGAAAAACATTGTTGCAGGTTTGCCTAAATTCAGAGTTGAGGGAATGCAAAAGGTATGTGAAGCATGCCAAATGGGTAAGCAGGCCAGACATGCATTTCCCAAAAATGCTAAGGTGAGCAGAAGACCTTTGGAAGTGATCCATTCAGATGTTTGGACAACCAAAGCTACTTCTATTGGTAGATGCCATTATTATGTGATGTTTATTGATGACTACACTAGGAAGGTGTGGATTTATTTTATGAAGCACAAAAGTGAAGTGTTCAGCCATTTCAAGGCTTTTAAGGCCATGGTTGAAAAAGAGAAAGGTGTGCATATTAAAGTACTAAGATCTGATGGAGGGGGAGAGTACTTTTCAGAAGAATTTTGTGAATATCTAAAAGAACAGGGAATTCAAAGGAAGTACTCATGCAGGTCTACCCCTCAACAGAATGGGGTTGCAGAAAGGAAGAACAGGCATATTGCAGAAGTAGGACGGGCGATCCTAAATGAGAAAAACATGCCTGATTATTTTTGGGCTGAAGCAGTAGCAACTGCTGTTTATATTATGAACAGAACCCCCACTGCAGTTGTCCATGGCATGACGCCTGAAGAAATGTATACAGGCCAAAAACCAGATATTTCTCACTTGAAGGTATTTGGTTGCATAGCTTATGTTCATGTTCCTGATGAGAAGAGAACAAAGCTGGATCCAAAGGCAGAAAAATGCATCTTATTGGATATGCTCTGCACCAGAAAGGGTATCGCTGTTATAACCCTTCCACCCGCAAAATGCAAGTGAGCAGAGATGTTGTTTTTGATGAAATGAGCAGCCGGTATGCACCAACTGTTATGGTAGGAGATGCAGATGGAGGAAATGGGAATGCTGCAATAAATGCAGAGCAGCAATCTCAAGCCTTGAGTGGACACAGAGAGTCCTCTACTAGTGGATCTAATGCATGGACAGGGAGATTGAGATCTAGTGAATCGTCACATGGCAGCCCTGATAGTGTTGTGCAGGTATCACATAAGGGAAAAGAAAAAGTAGACCATGCTCCAGTGTTTGATGTGTCTGCTGGTAGCTCTCATGTTGATGGAGAGTCAAGCGGCTCTGAAATGAGCCTTGATGAGGAACTTGGGATTCCTTCTGTTGTTACACCTGGTGCAAGGAAAAGCAGGCATGATTTAAAGACTCCTGCAACTAATCCAGTTGTACGGAGGTCCACTCGTATTAAGTAGCCTGTTGACAGGCTGAGATATGATGGGTATACAGCACATCACTATGCTTATATGGTCAAGGTTCTAGAGGAGCCAGAGCCCACATGTTTTGAGGATGCAGCAGGGCATAAAAATTGGGAAGCAGCTATGGATGAAGAGATGGCTGCCTTGGATGCAAACCACACTTGGGATTTGATGCCTTTGCCTCATGATAAGAAGGCTATTGGCTGCAAGTGGGTTTACAAAGTAAAGCACAATGCTGATGGGTCTGTTAGCAGGTACAAGGCAAGATTGGTTGCCAAAGGTTTTGCGCAGACATATGGAATTGATTATGAGGAAACTTTCAGCCCAGTTGCAAGGATGGCAACCGTGAGAGCAGTAATTGCTATGGCTGCTGCAAAGGGATGGTCTTTACATCAGATGGATGTGAAAAATGCCTTCTTGCATGGTGATTTGCAGGAAGAGGTTTATATGATGCAGCCAGAAGGTTATGAGGATAATTCACACCCCGATTTTGTATGCAGGTTGCGCAAAGCCTTGTATGGCTTAAAACAAGTGCCGAGGGCATGGTCAGACAAGATAGGGCAATATCTTGTCACTATTGGATTTCAGATTTCCAATTCAGATTTTTCACTTTATGTGAAAAGGACAAACAGAGGGATTGTGCTTGTAGTCATCTATGTTGATGACTTGATTATTACAGGTGATAGTGATGCAGACATTAATGAAGTGAAGCTGCTGTTGAAGCAGAAATTTGAGATGAAGGATTTGGGAGAGCTGCGTTACTTCTTGGGCATTGAGGTTATTAGATCCCCGAGTGGGATATGGCTGTTGCAAAGGCAATACGGTTTGGACATGCTGTCCAAATATGGGATGATAGGCTATAAGCCTATCTCTGTTCCATTGGAGCAGAATGTGAAGCTCAATGCAGAGACAGGTGAGCTTCTTGAAGATATTACTATGTACAGGCGCATAGTAGGTAGCTTGATTTACATGACTATAACCAGACCAGATTTGAGCTATGCTATGGGGCTGGTGAGTCAGTTTATGCAGGCACCGAGGAAGCCACATTTGGATGCGGCTAGGCGCATACTGCGGTATGTGAAGTCCACATTGCATTATGGACTGTTTTATGAAGCTGGGTGTGCATTACAGGTACATGGATACACAGATGCTGACTGGGCTGGTAGTGTCTCAGACAGGAGATCTACTAGTGGTTTTATGTTTTCCCTTGGGAGTGGTGCCATCAGTTGGAGCAGCAAGAAGCAGCCAACAGTTGCCTTGTCAAGCACAGAGGCTGAGTACAGGGGTGCAGCAATGGCTGCATGTGAGGTAGCTTGGTTACGGAAGCTACTTGCAGATATGGGACAGACAATTCATGCAGCAGTTGTCATTCAGTGTGACAACATTAGCAGCATCATGCTTGCTAATAACCCAGTTTATCATGCTAGAACGAAGCACATTGAGGTGCATTATCACTTTGTGAGAGAGAAGGTTCTAGCTGGTGAGATTGATCTTGTCTTTATGTCAGCACTGAGGAGCAGGTGGCTGATATTTTTACGAAGGCATTGGGTACCGAGAAGCTTTGCAGATTTAGGAGCTTGCTTGGTGTACGTGAGATGGATTTGAGCTTGAGGGGGAGTGTTGAGATATCAAGCTCTACCCCCGATATATCTCCTGGATGACTATCATTTATGTCACCGCCTATGTTAGTTGTACTCGTGGTGTAGTTAGACTACCACGTATGTTTTTGGTTTGGGTTCACATATGAACCACGTATTCTAGGGTTTGACATATAGGGTATTTCCCTCTTCTATTGTATTGTTGTTGTGTGCAAAAGTGAAGAAAGGCTTCACCCTCCAACCGTGTGTCCTCTCTCTTTTGTGTGTTGTGAAGAAAGCTGAACTTGAGTCTCCTATCTCTCTCCCTTATTTTTTACACTCTGGTGCTGCTACTCTGGTGCTGCTGTTGTTGCAAAAAACCGTTTCCTAGATGATTTTTGCAAGCTTTTCTATTGCAGCAGTGTGTCCTTGATGGCCGAGTCAAACGTGTCGCTCACCTCCATCACGGCTGAGAGTATCTTTTGTTTGTTGCTTTCGATCATCTTCAATCTTTCCTTCATCTTCCTCCTTCTCCTCTTTCTCCTCTTCTTCCTTATTTTCTACCACTTCAGTAGATTGTTTCCCGATCCTATCCCATACATTTCCTGTAAGCAGTTTCTTCATGAATAGGTTACACATGTTGTTTCTCCCGATGTAACGTATAGCATCTTACTGGCTGTCATCTTTGACACTGCTTCAACATAGCTTTCAGCCACTGTTCTCTTTTTTTCTTTGCAGCATTCCTTTTGCTGCAATCATTTTCAGCAGCTCCTTTTCATGAGTGTCATTGCATCAGCAACCATCTTGTAACTCCTTTGCTAACCTTCTTGAGTAGCAACTTAGCAAGGGTAGCATCAACAAAAATCTTTGTAGCATCTCTTCTTTGCAACAACTACCCCCTTTCTTCACGGCAGCTTCTTTCTTACAACTCAATGATGACAGCAGCTTCCTCCTTGCAAGTTTTTTTTTTTTTCACAGCTACAATCTTTAGTTGATCCTGCCTCCTCCTTGGGCAGCTTCAATCTTCACTATGACCTTGCAGTAGCTTCCAATCTTCACACACTAGCAACTCAACATCCACAGTATCTTCTTCGAATGCAATAATGCGCACTAATTCTGCCTCCTTTTTTTTTCTTCGAGGCACTTTCTTTGCTCCCGCAGCATAAGAAGCTCCTCTTGTAGCTCTTCCGTCTTCCTCTCGAAGTCCTTCATTTGCTTCAAGACCTGTTCTTTTTCTCTGACCAACATGTCCTCTTCTTCAAACTTTGCAAAATGTTCTTTAAGCAATGCAATCTCCTCCTAGCAACAATCTTCTTTTGCATCTTCCATAAGCAGCAACATCTTTTGCAGCAACAACCTACATCAATCTTCTTTTCTCATAGTAGAAAACTTCAATTCAAGCCTGGCTCTTTCATGGGCTACTCCAAATCCAGCAAGGGCATAATCTCACACAAAACTCTCCCTAATGATAGAGTGTTGCCATTATTTTTCTCTATACAAAAGACATGAAAGAAAACACACTAATCTACCTAAGCTTGTGGACTACCAGCTCTGATACCATGATAAGAAACTACAAGTGAGACGACCGCCACTAAGCCTGGGGCTACATGAGATTAGTGTAACAATCATGGGGGATTGAACCATACAAGAAAATCCATAATGGAGAGACAACAATGTAGGCAACACTCAATCAATCTATTCCAATGCTTGATGAACAATACAATGATAGACCTCTTATATAGAGAGTCTCAAGGCATAAGCCTACTGTGTGGCATCCTCTGAGCCACATCCAACTTGTGGTGACCAATGTCCCACATCCATTTATGTAGTCCACATCCTCTTGTGTGGCTACCATCATACCCCTCTAGGGTACCAACACAATATCCCAACAATTGGACATTGCACATTTCAATAGCCATCCCTGACAAAAATGAAGATTTGGGAAACCAAGTCTTCCTTAGTTCGGATTAGATTGTATCATGAGCACTCACTTGCATATGTACGTCTTCACACATATAGGTAGCATCAATCGATTTTACCTAGGGCTCAGAAGTGATGAATGAGTTCTAGTTGCCCTATGAAAATCCCAACAAAAAAGCATATAGTTAGTCCCTACCTAGCTACTAGGTCACGTGCACTCACACGCTTTTGCTTAGACACATAGATGATTGCATGAATAATTGTACCACACACTTTCATTCCACACTCTCAAAGCATGTATAAAAAAATATCTCTCTCACACACACACAGAAAGGTCATACCAGCATGCCAATCAATCTAATGATCAATGATACACTACATGCACATGGATGTAGGTTCAGAAAAGATGCTGCCACTAAAGAGGATGCATAGAAAGAGCCCACCAACTCAACCACAGGACCCCCTCTAGAGTTCGTATCCATCTACATCCTCTCAACCACGAAGACCATTGGTATTCATGGTCCAAAGCGATAGCTCCAAAGAAGATTTAGTGCATGACCAAGCAGAACAAATGCCACCCCACTCACAACCGGTCTACATAGCCATTAACAAGGCCCAATCACTGGAACTTGTCTGGCCACCCACATCGACTTATGCTCTTTCCCAGGAAGCAACATCTTACTTAGAGCAACGGGGTCTAGGCAGTTTACATGAGAGCCTCAAATCCTTGGAGGACAGTCCTACCCTAACCACCTACATCAAGGACTTTCTCCATTCTTACTCCTCCAGCAATGCAAAGGATGGCAAGTACGGTACAATCACTATACAGTAGAGCCCACTCAACATTATCCTCGATAGTACAGTCATTCAAAGGGCTTTCTCACTACGAAAACAAGGTGCCAAATACCCTAAACGGTCTGCTGATGCAAGGTTTATTGAAGTACAGTCTCTCCTCACCAAGGGCACACTGATCCATAGAGATGGCATATTGCTTCGCACAATCCTTAACCATCGCCTCAAGGAAGCAGCACAATTCCTATCCACAATCCTGGGAATTAAGTACGACAAAGATTGCTCCCTTCCACTCCGCACATTTTTTTTGCTGAGTAGGAAGCTAAAACAAGACTGGGTCCAGCACTTCGTCATCTTCTTTACCAAAAAACTCGATGGTTCTTCAGGCCAAAAATGTAAAATTCCACACTTATTGGCTATAATCATCAAAAAAGAACCACAAGAAAGAGAAATGACTCTGCCCTAGTCACCAAAACCAATTGAGGAGTTGGACATACCCTTCTCACCAGTATGGGAGCTATCACCAACTTCTCCAACTATCACATCGATAAGTGCAAATGCCTTAGAAGAAGTACCTATTCTGGAGGTCGGGATTGCAGAATTGCCCCACGAGATGCTACAGCTTGGTGCACAAATGCAACCAATAAGTCTCCACCAATAGCACCAACCAGAGCTCGAGACAAAGATCGGCACCCGCCGAACCTGAGGAAAGATCGACACTAGAGCTTAAGACTACATCAACACTCAAACTGCCCATCGACACCATGTCAGTCAATGAGCCACAAGGGGAGCTAGTGCTAGATCAATAGTATGACTATTGTACACAAGGGACTGAAATGCCATTGGAACAACCTCCCCCAAGTACTACAGAATCATCGGGATGGCTAGATGGGCACCACTTTATCAGCAATATCGCCAGACCTCATCATTGTCTGTCATTCTCCAACATCAAGCTAGCCAAATGATCCAAATGTCAGAACTATTCACTAGCTTGGCCAAGGAAGAATATGTAAGAGAATTGGAAAGGCAGACTGCATCAGAAATCGAAGACCAATTCCAGGCAATTACCATAGAGGTCAAGGCACTTCGGGCATAGATAGATGAGCAGGAGGTAGAAGAAGTGCGCATGAACCAAGATCTCCAAGCTCAAGAGAAGGCAGTAAGGGATGTGACCTCCAACCTCCACCAAAGTCAAACACAGCTGACTGTGGCAGTAGAAGCAACGGCAATCCTACAGACCTACTATAACTCCTTGACATATGCACATGTGCAACAGACAAAGGTAGTGGCACAAGCTTGTTTGACTCACTCTAATTCACAAAGAAGAAGAGCTCCAAGATTGCAAAGACAAGCTTAAAGACATGAAACAATCTTTGGCATAACGTGCCTTCAGCATTGATGAGCTTACAAGGGAATGCAGAATCTTAAAAGACCAAATTGCTACATTCAAGAGGCTAGCACTTCACAAGCACAAGTCTTGGACCAATGGTCCGATACCACTGAAGACATTCCTCAATAGGCAAAGGTCACCTTGCAAATGAGAAAGCTTAAGGAGGCATACACAACCATCTACCATCAATACAAAGCAAAAATGAATGAGATGCACTCCCAAAAAATAATCATCTCCAAGCTTGAAGTCCAATTGCTAGTGCACAACAATGAGGCATTGGAAGACAACACCAATGACGCCCCACTACAATGCACAATAGTGGTGTACCCAGAGCTTGTGGCTACTCTACAAGTGGAAGATCACCTCAATGCACGCATGCTTATCCAATGGAAGCAACTCCAAATCAGGATCATATCTGCTCATCCAACAATCAACTGGAAATGTTCCATCGGGACTAAAACCCTGCGCATAATTTGCCAAGACTTGTCTAAAGATGAGAAAAATATCTTCTGCCTGTCTACACATGCCGTGTTTATAACAGTTAGGACGGATGCTTTCATTGCATATGTCTACCTCATGGGTAGTCCTCCCCTCAGGGTTATTTCAGGTTTGTTGCCATTGCTACAAAGGCCATCCCTATTATTTGCACGGCATGACATAACCGACATCCCACCCATGCAACTGGTCATCCCATCGCACTAGCAAAAAGAAGTGTCGGAAGATGACAAGGCCTATCTCACATCCAACTTCCCATATCTAACCACTCTTTCAGCCAACATCATAAGCTCACTTACCCTTGCTGCTACCACCCTCTTAACCTTCCTTGAGCTCCATTCTAACATCTATTCCCTCCATCGTCTCTTTGCTCATGCCTCTCACCATTTTCAACTAACCCAACACTCACAAACTTACGAGCCCCTCACACCTAGCTTTTTTTACTCCCTTGCTAATCCTACCCTTGAGGATTACCAAGCTGCTCAAGCCATTTGCCCAGTTCTTCCCCCCCTCCCCTCTGCTCCCCCTTCCACCACTATCACTCTGCCATATTTCTCCCCAATGTCCCCCAATTCTCTCCCTGCCCCATCATCACCTCCGACACTTCTGGTGCTTCCATTAGCAGAAAATGACACAGTATTTGATTTTGAATATATAATCCAATTCGTACGCCCATGCCAAGTTCCAATGATGGGTATGATTTTGATGAGATACCACTTCCCAGTAACCCCATCAAGGAATTTTGGAGCAAATATCCTGATATGAAAACTCGAGGTGGATGGGACCCTAGACGGACCCTGGACAACTTTCCTACCAACCTTCGTCAGCATCAAATTAGTGAAGGTTGGATTAGCAAGTTGGATCCACAACCTAATTGGTGCCATCCCAAGCTCTCTGATGTAATCTTCTTAAAGGAGTACTTACGGTCACCTCCATGTCTCAGAACCCATTCTAAGTTCTATGTAGTTCCACGGTGTAAAAAATGGGAAGCCAACATACACACCTTGGCTGAAGATCGAGTCATTCATTGGCCAATGATCGAACCCTACTCTAGTGTCGAATGGAATATCCAAGGCACAATGGTCCGAGCACTTCAACAGCATGAACAAATAATGTGCGGCAACATTGATCGCTTCCTTCGCCAAAGTGCTATATTCTATAAAACATTGGAATTCATTCTGGAGGTCCCATGTTACCTTGATTCCCATTTGCCTCCACTCAGCTTTAATCCCAATGCAAGGGTTGATGCTCAGATTACAAGCCGGCTCTATCAAAGAGTGATCTTCTTAGAGGCATGCCACATATATCTGTTCCAGCAAATGGTGGATACAGGCTACCTGAAAACTGTGCAAAATTGTGTGGTGCTAAGGCTTTATAGCAAGATCAACTGGCACGACACAAGTTCCACAGCCACGACTAAAAGCATGGCAACCCAGGTACGTGCTCGCAATCAACCATAAACTGAGGATGGGTAATAAAATGGATCCTAGAGTATGTTGACTCTGTGCCAACATGAACTTATGTAGAAAGAGAATATGTTACAACTTTGTGTTACAACTTCTACATACGACTTCTACATGTAGAAAGAGAATGTGTTACAACTTTGTGTTACAATTTTGTGATACAACTTTGTGTTACAACTTTGTGATACAACTTTGTGTTACAACTTCTACATACAACTTCTACATGTAGAAAGAGAATGTGTTACAACTTTGTGTTACAACTTTGTGATACGACTTTGTGTTACAACTTCTACATACGACTTCTACATGTAGAAAGAGAATGTGTTACAACATTGTGTTACAACTTTGTGATGCAACTTTGTGTTACAATTCCTACATGCAAAGAGAGAAGCTCTCCAACTTGTATAAATACCCCATAATGGAATGAAGCCCACACTCTTTGGGGCATTGTGTTGAGTCTACTTTGGTATTCAAGCATTTGTCTCAAGTGTCCATGCTTCCTTGCACTGCATGTCCAAAAGCATGTCCTAACCTTGAAACTCCTCCTCCCCTCTCCTCCAACCTTGCAACCCATCCTCACCCTCTCTTCCTCCCTCCTCCTCCTCCTCCTCCTCCTCCTCCTCCTCCTCCTCCTCCTCCTCCTCCTCCTCCTCCTCCTCTCTCCTCCTCCCTCCTCCTCCCCCTCCTCTCTCTTCTTTCCCCCATGCTCTTACACCTTCTTTCTCTCCCACTCCTATGCTCCCCCTAAACCCTTTATTCCTCATCCCTTAAACTCCATGATCTACGAGGGAGTAGAGTTCTCCACCATGTACTCTCCCCTGAACCTTGGAACCTCCTTCTAGCCCTAGACTCTGTCTAAACCCTGGAACCTCCTTTTAAACGCTGGAACTCCTTCTAAACCATGGAACCTCCTTCTAAGGAGCTAGGTAGATCCCACAATCTATGTATGCAAGTTACTGCCTGGAACAGAGCCTCAGTTACTAGTCGAGCAGCTGTTAATTCAGCTCATATTATCGAATGTGGTATAGATGACTTGCTTCAGATCATGTGGGCAATCAATGTCACTAATGGCCTCTCCAATCTCCTCCACTCAGTTGCACCCCCTACACTGGGGCCTCATATAGCTACACCATAAAATAGTGTGGGCACCACCAATGTCTCAAACAACCAGTCTCAAACAACCAAAGAGAGAGAGAGAGAGAGTCTATTAACATCCACTAGAGACTAAGAGGTCTATGGGACAACATGAAAACCAACCACTATATCGGCTTAGGGAGGGAACAAGGCAGCTCCCAAGGAGTGCAAAAGCAGCTCCATTTTATTTAGAGTTCCTAGATAAAACATAAACATATATAGCTGGAGGGGCCTCATGGGCCTATGAGACAAAGTACAATGTCAAAATGACTCAAGCTCATACAAGCCACAAAGGGCTGAAACAAAGGGTTCGCTAAGACCCTTTGAAGTGTACTATACTAGACTAAGAAAACAAAGATACGAAACATGAATTCCAGATCCAAAAATAGGGACTAAAATCTAGACTCGAGCTAGAAGTTAGAAGACATATGAGAAATACAGCCCTAGAGAAAAAAAACACTACTACTAATGAATTGTACATGAAAGCCCAGATTGAGTAACACGGACTCAGAGAGAGCCCTAGATCCCTCCATAAGTCTTGAATAAATCCTATCATGTCATGTCATGGATTGTCCAATGTTTGAGGTGCATGATCTGAGCTATGTTGTATGTTGGCATGGCTAGGATTCCATCTACAGTCATGCTATCTCTAGAATATATCAGAGATTTGTATAAAAGGCCATCTTGGTTGCATGTAGGTGCTGGGGGGAGGTCCATGTCCTACGGATGTAAACATGCTGCCAGTTTCGTGGTAAGTTTAGGGCTTGTGAATGTGCACCCTAAGTTTACATATGATCTCACTCTCTTAGTTGTCTCCCCTACAAGTGAGAAGGCCTCTATTGAGCATTATTAGTGTTGAAGATCATAACCTTTGTTTTACCTAGGTTGACCTTCATATCTCGGCTCTCACAAAAGGCCTACAAGGCTATCAACTGCCTCTGCAATCCCTCTGTTGTGTCATAGAGAGAGAGAGAGAGAGAGAGAGAGAAGAAAGAAAGAAATATATATATATTAACGTCCACAAGAGGCCTCATGACAAAAGTACAAGTCAAAAGGCAACTCATACAAGCCACTGTGGGCTGAAGCAAAGGGATCACTAAGGCCCTTGCTAAGTGCTAAGATGCTAAGCTAGTAACAACAAAGTAGCAAAATAGCAGCATCAAAGTAGCATGAAAGTATCAGGTGCCTAGAGCTAAGGCTCCGAGTGCATGTCTAAGTTCCATGTATGTGGGCTCTATAATGACTCTCTAGTGAGATGCAAAGATCTCTCATAACCGCATCTGTTGAGCTGTCTGTCATAGTGGTGGAGGGCATGGTCTCGTCGACCTCTGTATCCAATGGGCTATGTCAAGAGTGATGCCTCGACTCTAGTTGTCACCTTTGAGAAGATTTGAGATAGGGTGGAGCTCGATCGTGTGTGCGCTCTAGTCCCTCTAGTCTTTGTGTCTCGTGGTGGCAACTCTCACAACTAATCCATAGTGCTCTCATCTCCTCTAGCTCCTCCTCCACAATCTCATTTGGAGGTGACTCAAATGCATAGAAGTTTGTGACACGTGTCTGTGCTCGGTCGATCTCAGTGTCCTACGACATCATCTCCTACTGCTCTCTGATTTGTTGCAATAGTTTCTCTCTATGTTGTTGCATCTCAATTAGATAGAGCCCAATGCAGACTTGGTCAGGATAGTGGATCAGTCGTGTGAGCGGAGCCCCTCCTAAAAGAGGCAATGGTACCGCCCCTGGATCTCATAATAGACTACGTAGACACACAGAAAGTGCTACTCTGTCTCGATCTCCCCCATTGTGCATAGTCTGCCAAGCCATTGCTCTCTGGGCATGCTTGCAGCTCTCCTTGTCTCGATCCCCAGCTAGTTTGATGAGACCTGCATCTGTCCAATGGCAATCCTCAGTGCATGTGAGACTCCTCTATCCTCAAGATACTGGGGTCTGATGATGAGTCCATCCTCTGACACTCTCAAAAAATGGTCGCGGTAGAATTGGATCTTGGTGGAGAACTCCTGGCCCTCCCCCAAAGTCCGGGTTGTATAGAGATGGAGGAGGTCTAACCGTATGATACGGTTAATCTCATCTCAAGGGATAGACTCAAGTGGTGCATCCATGCTGTACTAGAAGGGGGGCAGGTGGTCCATTTGGATACCATGACTTGCGAACCATGAGAATATGTGTGCATACCATGAATCAGCCCCTCTCTGCTAGTCATATGGAAGACTCAAGTGCCCGCCTTGGTAGTCTCCCATGGGGTAAGCCCCATATAAGTCACTATCTAGAAGATGGCATCGACCTGGAGGGGTGTCATGGCTAACTCTGCGTGGACTATCTGATGTGGGACAAAATGTCACATGCACCCCTGCACTTGGGTGCAAGGTGGCACACTGGCTGCATTGATAAGTGCATTAAAGTTCCCTATTAGGAGATTTTGTCATATGCCATGACCCCTTTGTGAGCCCTTGTCCAAGGACAGTCAGGCACGAGCTACGTAAGTCAGTCTCTCAAGCCCTAGGTCAGTTCCTTGTTCACTGGTATGCATTGGAGAACGA
The DNA here is from genome assembly GCF_047967505.1 of Dipteris shenzhenensis. Taxonomy (NCBI): domain Eukaryota; kingdom Viridiplantae; phylum Streptophyta; class Polypodiopsida; order Gleicheniales; family Dipteridaceae; genus Dipteris; species Dipteris shenzhenensis. Next base: position 14,461,678 of record NC_141612.1, on the reverse strand, counting down.
TTAGTGTTTCCATCTTAGTTTAGGTTAGGTCTAGGTCTAGGTCATAGCCTAGGTTAGGAGCCCCAGAGGGGCCCACCAAAAATGGAGGGCAAGCCCTGTGAAAGGCTCCCCCAAAATCTACCCACAAATGGGGCAGAGGGAGGCTTTTATAGGCCAAGGAGACCCCCCAACCAGTCGGTTTTGGCCGACCTACAGTCGGTCTGCTGTGGCTAGTTGGTTGGGGGCTCCTCAGCCCCTATAAAAGGGCCTTTGCTACCCTTGTTTCAGCATTCATCTCCTTCAGTACAACTTCTCCTCCAGCCCTTGTGCAACCCCTGAGCATCCCAGATCTGCCCTCAACTCCATCAGTTCCTTGACAGTTCAGCTCAGCCAGATTTGAAGGTGTCTATGCAGCAAAATAGTTGGACAAGCAAATGGAGCAAGGTTTGGGTGGCTATTTCATCAACTCTTTGCAGTTCTTTTACAGTTTATTCAACTCACTTCACAACTCTATCACTCAGGTCACTTCTCAGCTCTCTCAATTCATATCTCAGCTCTCTCAGATCTATTACTCTTAGCTTCACTCTCTCACTCACGCAGTAACCCTACATGCCCGTCGAAAGCACAATACTCATCCTTGCCTTGCAAAAGTGTCCTACATCATTAGTGTGGACAGCATCAAGGTCTCAGTCTTGGTCTTGGTCAGAGTTGCCTCTCAGGTCATTGGGTCTATAATACGTGCATTCATGTGCTCTCTGGAAGAGTGTTATTTGTATCTTTCAGTTCTCCAAGTATTCCCCTGATTGGGGGAGAGGGCCCTCAGTGTATGCAGGGACCCAATTGGTTGTCGACTCATTCTCTCTCTACCCTTATCTCCATTCTTTCTCTAAGGTGCATGAGTATCACTCCTCACTAAAAGGTTTAATGGAGGTCTTGCTAACACGATCAGATATCTGTTGCATGTTACACAGAAGGCTTGCTCCGAATCATCCTGGAACCCAAATTCACTTGCAACCGCTTGAATCTTTTGCACTCTATCGCTAAAATGTCGCTCCCCCAGGAAGGTGTTGCGTACATGGCAGCTGGCCTCACTAGAGTGTCGAAAATCCAACCCTTCGTTGGTGGGTCTTGAAAGTGCACCTAAAAGCACTGCCTCTCTAGGCAGGCCAAAGCTCCCAATCCACTTGTCTCTGGCCACCTGGGTCATCTTGCAAATTGGCCCTATGAAAACTACCCCCAAGTATGTGTAGGACTGCACTATCTCTACTGGCTCACCATGGTAGGTGAAGCTATGTCAGTGTAGCACAACTTGTGAGGTGTTGAAGATCATAACCTTGGTTTTCCCAAGGTTAACTGTCAAGCTCTCTCTACAAAACATCTCTAGTGCCTCCATGTGCTTCTGCAACCCCTCAGCTAAAGATGATAGTAGGACTATGCCATCTGCATATAGCAATATCTATATCATCAAATCGGCTATCGGTGTAGCACAACCCATGAGGTGTTGAAGATCATAACCTTGGTTTTCCCAAGGTTAACTCTCAGGTCTCTCTCTGTAGAACATCTCTAGTGCCTCCATGTGCTTCTGCAACCCCTCAGCTAAAGATGATAGTAGGACTATGTCATCCGCATATAGCAATATCTATATCATCAAATCGGCTAGCAATGATCCCTCACCTCCTAGACGGGAAATGAAGGATGTGATCTCGTTAATGTAAAGCCCAAGGAGGGTAGGGGAGATCGAGCATCCTTGCTTTACTCCGATGCTACTCTCAACCCAGTCTGATAGACCTCCTGGAGCCCAAACTCTCCCTTTGACAGACTCGTATAGACTCATCACTCCCCAAATCAGAACCTCTAGAATTTGCATCTCCTGAAGCCTCCTGATCATACTGGAGCTATGAGGAATCTCTTTACTCTGCATTACTTCTGCAAACAATAGATACACCAAGGATATGCTCTGAAAGCAACAAGGAAAAAAGGGTTTTCAATTGAGTGGTTTTACACAATGCCTACATGGGGATGTGTAGAGGATACATGGGGGAAGCAAGCTCTAGAAAATGTAGTGACAACATATATGGCAAGGAAACCATCTAAGACTAGCTCTGATGTCATCACCCAACTCAACAAATCTGCCCGATCTTGATTGAAAAGATAGAGAAACTAGAAGCTACAAACAGCAGCTTATGCTTGGGTACTGATGAGAACATATGCATAGCTTTGCTTACTAAGTTATTATTATTATTATTATTATTATTATCCTCATTTACTCTTAATTTTGTCTAATTTTCCTTTGTTCTTTTGGTTGTTCTATTAAAAACTTTTTACTTGTAAGATTGAATATATTCGAGTCTTATGAAGGTATACAAATGTGACATTGTTAGCTAAGAAGTCACAAGTAGACAAGGTACTAAAATGAAGAAGCAGGGACGAAAGATACAAGAAGAATGGAAGAAGGAGTAGGAAAAAAGAAAGGAATGGGAAAAAGAGAAAACATGGGAAGTAGAAAGGATCTACCTTAAGATAAAATACAAGCCATGTCTACTAAAATACAACAGCTCAAGGACACCAAGGGCACACCGGAAGGAGGATGCAAGATTATTGAAGAGATAAAATCTGAGAATGAGAAGGTCAGGAAAGAAATGACAAATTTATAGACCATCATGCAAGGTAAACATGCTAAACTCACACAGCAAATTACCAAGGGAAAGGCTGACATGCTAGAATGGAAAGATGTAGTTAAAAAGAGCATAGTAGTCCCTAAAAGGGTCTCATTTCTAATGCATTGGAGGAGGACAAGAGACGAGGCAACAAGGCCCTAAATGTCCTAGTTAGAGGGATGATTGTAGGGGACACCCCTATGGCTGATGTTGCAGCTTATTCACCAAGATGGGTGTTAACTTGATGTGCGAGACAGCTTAGAGATTGGGCAAGGCTGATGCACCAACCAGGCCACTAATTATGAGGATCCGAGTAGCGACGGATAGACTCACCCTCATGAGCATGAGAACAACATTAAAGGGTATCAGGCATTCTTAGATGATGACCTCATGCTCTTGCAACAAGAGTATCGCAAAGAAGGGATGGTACAAGTGATGGCAACCACACAGGAGGGGAAATGGGCTGCCTACAGAGATGGAAAAGTGATCATTAGAGAAAGAGCAGAAAGGGCAGAAAGGGAAGAAGGGGAGTTGGACAGCACATGAAGGTGTCAGACCCAGGAGATGAGTGTACAAAATAGATTGAGTATAGCTGTGTGGAATTGCAACAGTACCCTCTGGTCCAACCCAAGGGGTTTCTCAGAGACCTACACTAATAGAGATGTGATTTTTTAGACACATGAGAGCCCAGAGAGCGGATTACCCATAGTGACGGGCTATATGTGGGAATCAGCCTATAGAAAAGAGATCCGGAGAGAGCGGCATATGAGGATTGGGAGGGGTAGCAGTCCTCTTCACGTCACATTTGAAACCCTACATATCGGTGATGAGGAAAGAGGAGCATGCATGCCACATGTGGGGACGTATTCAGCCACTTGCTATGTGCCTGATTTTCACTACGGTTGTGAAGATCATTTCTCTTGTCATGACAACGATATGCTACTTCCCTCTAGATACATCATCATACGCTCATGAGACCGCCACAGAGGGTCATAGCCCATACGAGACGATATTTGATGATATCCTAGAGTTCTCGAGATAGAGAGAGATCCTACTTTTGGGCGACTTCAATGCATGTACTAGGGACAATCAAGCGGACCTACTTGACTTCGAGGCTGATCATGTCATAGTACTGGAGATAGACCCGACAAAGCTGGGGATAGTGAGGCGCTTGGACGATGCACCACATGTTATCGGATATGGGAGTAATTCATAACCTGATTAGATACAATGGTCATCTCAGATGGCCGGTGTCAAGGGAGCTCACCTGCTAGAGGAGGGTCGAGCATAGTAGATTACCTTTTGGGATCTCCAACCTTTGTGTCACATATACATGATCTTACTGTCCCTCCCCCACCATTAAGCGCTGACCACTCCTATTTGACTTTTAGCATCTTGACCTCCATGCTAGCCATAGGACAGGGTACCCCAGCCTCCACTCGGGTCTAGGTACACTCTTTGACCATGCTTTTAATTCAGTCTACATGAGCCACTTGGCTCGTGAACTCCCGGATCTACTCAGAGATGATACAGACCTCACCCACACCTTAGATATCCTTGTCTCAGCAGTACAGGACATTGCAGCCAGATCCTTCCCCACGACCTGATCTGTAGCACACGTCCCAGTGGGGATGATGCCTCAAAATCCTTGGTATGATGACGAGTGCAGAGAGATGAGATCCTACTTGGCACTTTAGCAGGCCTTGGGCCACCTTACGACACATGAGGCGCAACGAATCTTGTGACACCTGATACACCATAAGAGACCGGCATTTCTTACATGCAGGATGGAGGAGGTGATCAGATCATTTCGAGGTGGAGACCCTACTTTTGGTATAGGGGCTTCTGACTTATGCGAGCTCACTATATGATGCCCTGATGCAGCAGGGGACCCCATGGACACTAGGAACTACCACACGCTTATGATTGGTCATACTTTGGCCAAGATATATGGATCAGTACTAGAGAGGGAGATTTTTCCCTGGGTGCTCTTCAAGCATGCTGGTGTCTTCTTCCCTATCCTTCCTTGTCTTTTCAATGCTACATCGTGTAGTGATTCAAATTTCTTATCTTGAATCTTGATCCTTGCTAGTTCTTCTTGGGTTTTTATAGGACCGAGGGCTAGAGCAAGTGTAGGGGTAGGCGGGGGAGGGGGGGTGTATAGGTTGGATGGCAGCCCGTGGCAAGGCCCAAGGGCCTGTGGGCTAGGCAGGGGCTAAGAACAGGCCCCCCTGGCCTGTTTCTTGAAGTGCCTAGCTCCGTCTAGGGGCTAGCATCCTAGGCAGAGGTCGTGGGCTGTCCTGCGGATGACAACAGCCAGGCTCTCTCTCTCTCTCTCTTTGCGCCACTGCCTCCTCCCTGGCACCACTGGCACTACTCTTGGCCCCCCCCGGCACTGCTCTACCCCTCCCCGCTGCTACTTTGCCTACTGCTGCCCGCTAGCCAGCTGCTGCTATAGCTACGCTCCTCTTCCCACCTGCAGCTCCGCTCCTCCTCTCCTCTCCCCACCTCCTCCTCCAACTAAATCCTCCTACCCTCCAACCAACTCCTTCTCCTACCCTCCTCCACCAACCAACTCCTCCTACTCTATCCACCTAAAGCCTAAATCCTGCTACTCGGGCAATGGCAAGATTGAGGGGTGGGCCCGAGCCCGAGCCCACCTAATTTCCCCACCATCATCTACGACAAACCACGAAGCAAAACACGTCAATTCAACTTCAATGGGCAAAGCAAGACGCGAGAAAGAGGAGGATAAAGATTCGAAAGGCAGGAAAGAGATACAGCTCAAACTCGAAGATGTTAACAGACGCTACAATCGTAGCAGACTCGGAGTGGATAGCAAGGTGGTCCAGAAAGATGGCTATGTTGACAGGATCCTCGGTAGCAGCTTCTCTGACCTCATCAGCTTCGTCATCCATGTCCATCCTTGCCCCGCAAACACTCTCACCGACATCCATGGTAATGACTACAACCTCTGATCATACACTTCCATTGTGCACAGGCAGCCTTACGACACACGTCGGTCTTACATGACCACCCTTCGATCTCTATGGATGAGGACCTCACTCCCCTACAGATTGAGGAGAGGCATGCTATAGTAGCGGGATCAGGCCCGCAAGGAGGGGAAGTGGGTGGTGGTCCAAGATGGTCGGCTCCTTACAGGCCCTCAACGAACACCCACCCCCAAATAGGGGGACGGGGTCTATGAGACATTGACATCTGAGAACCTATCTTGTACCATTTGGAACTATAATGGTACCTTATGGTTAGACCTAGGGAATTTCTCAAAATCCTACACTGGTCGTGACAATTTTTTTCACAGAGACACATCAAAGTCTAGAGCGCCCTCTCCCAGTGGTCAACGGTTACACTTGGGAGACTACTTTCAGAGACGAGACAAGGGATACAAGTGGGGTATGAGGTTTCGGAGGGGTTGTAGTACTTTATAGATCCTCTCTTTTGGGATCCATCTTAGTGGAGAGCAAGGATTCACACTCTAGATTTCTCTGGGCCTTGATCAGATACATGGATAGCCAGGATCTATTTGTCACGGTATGCTATTTTCCCCTTGAGCACTCTCACTTTGCCTGTGACGTCCAAGAGGAGGTCGACACATCACCGTAGGCAGCCCTATTCCAGGATATAGTTGACTTCTCAAGTCATGGGGAAGTCCTCTTGTTGGGGGACCTCAATGAAAGGACAGGGGCACGTCAGGTACCACTCATAGACTTCAGGGATGACTCCATTCTTTTGCCAGATATTGATATGGGGGATGCAGGTATGTAGCGGGTCTCAGTAGACAGGAGGGGCCCGGTTACTTCATATGGACAGGCACTACAGGATCTTAGCCAGATGCATGATCTCATCATATATAATGGTCTTGATAGATGGCCCTCCTTTGGAGGGTTCACCTGTTTCCCACATGGAGGAGGATCTAGTGTTGTTGACTATATTATGGGGTCCCCTAACTTCACCTCGTATATCACTGACTTCACACTAGTACCTCTCCCCCCCGGAGCTCATCACACCTATATTTTTTTCTGCCTCACCATACCTCATCTATTAGTACCCCCCCCCTCGCAAAGAAATTTTGGAATCTTTTGAAACCCAGATGGCAGCTTATGCTTGGGTACTAATAAGACCATAAACACAGCTTTCTTTTTGGAATTTTAAAATTTTCTCATTTACTTATAATTTTGTCTAAAGTCTCTTACAAACTCCCTTCTTTCATTTGTTTTTCACTTGTTCTATTAAAAAAGATTAATTTGTAAGGTTGAATTTATTCTAGTCTTATGAAGATATATATATATCAAAACTTCAAAATGTTCCAAGAATCAGACTTCTTTTGAGCTTGTCAAAGTTCACTTCAGTGATCACGCTTGATTGTGCAACATGTTCCGTATTCTCCTTCACCAACAAATGTGTGGAATGTCCTTTTCTTCACACTGATTAATTGTTCAATAGTATTGCCTACTGAATATTTCTATTTTGTGTCTTTAATTTGATGACTGAAGGGTTATCTCCAAGGCAGTAGGAAACATCATTTGTATAAAAATAATGTTATGCTTTTCATGATAATGATTGGAATTTCTAGACAAGACTACTGAACCTGAGCTTCTTTTAATTGGAAATTAAAATCTCAACTTGAGACCATGAGGAGCTGTTTGATGTTTATTTAATACTTTGATCGATACTCATCATATTTTTTCAAGCCTATCATGCATAGATTCTACAATTCGAATGCATGCATATCAAATATGGCTTGGATATTACCTATCATTGAACATTGTGGGGCTCAGTGAAAAGACAATTGTCAACCATGCAAATGAGTTCAGCGTTTCAATCGGCTTTGACCTCCCTCCAGCACTTCCCAAATCAATTGTTTCAAAACTAGCTTTACGTTGGAAACGGCTATCAAGAGCACACTCGGCTATGCACTCAACACCTAGACAACCAAGACAAACTACACTTTTTCTCCTACTCAATCTCAAAATCAAAAACCCCATAACAGAAAACCACTCCATCACCAATCCAATACTTCAAACATAAAGAAGACACCAATCACCTCGATACCCAAAGAATTCAGGGCTGATTATACACAAGAGACCATATCACTTCATTTTTCAAGAAGAAGACCAACACTATCACTGTGAACATGGATTGCAAGAGTCACTTTTGCTCACAAACCCAAATCGGCTACCCACAGACTCAAGTAGAACTTCTACGAGTCTCTTCTACATAAAAGCTGTATTATGAAATGCTAATGACTCAAAACGACCAATAATGAACATCTTCTCGAAAACCTTGTGATCATCCACAATTTGGAAGTGAACAAAAGCTCCTGAAATAAGGTTCGCTTTCCTCCGCTACTTACAACATCACATGTAGAGCCCAAAATACCAATGTGACTAGCAACAACCTCCACAAAGCGAGCAAATATCCTGCAATTCAAATCACCACTCACAAGCTGGTGGTACTACCATGAACCAAAATGGCCTCCCCTACAATAAGTGAGCCACAAGCTCCACAATGAAATCAGTAGCTCCCTGCTACAAGCTGAGCTGAGGAAAACTCTCACAAACTCTGAAACCAGACACCCACACGATGACGAGCAATGACCATGAGAAATAGGCTCAGCGGCTACTTGCTTTTATAGATGGCGAAGCTCCATCCTCTTTTTCACATAGCCTTTCTTTTTCATGCAAATCTTTTCATTTCCATGGCCCCTTTACATTAATGATTAAGAGCCCTACCTTTATGCTACATGGTCTCCTTTTTATCCACCTCCTTTGCTTTCTTTCCTCCAATCACTCCTCATATTTTTTACCCCCTCTCAAGCCACTATCCATCTGCCTCAAAAAATCACCAACCAACATGGAGTTGCAGGATTAACAAAATGATAGTTTTTTTCTTGCAATCGAGCACATACAAATTGGAAAGAGGTGGTCTTTCTAAATCAATAATGCAACATAGGTAAACATGATTTGGTCTAAAGATGAACTTCAACATTGTGTATTTAACATATGTGCACAGTTTTCAAAGCAACAAATTCTAACCCTTAATTTGTCTCCTTCTAGGGGGTATAAGTAGAATCTCTTTTTGGCCTTTGCCTTTTCGAAATCACTCCATTTTAGATGGATCTTGTGTTCTATCCAGTGCCTTGAACTAATCCTTTTTAAAACTTATGGGAACGGATGATGCACCATATATTGAAATTGAAGTATCTTCTTGCCAAACTTACTGAAACCAATACATGCCTTGTATGGTATGTTCTTTCTTCAGGCTACTCTTATTGAACTGCAATATGGAGACAAGATGGAAAACATATGCTTCTCCTATATACTCTTCTTCAAGAGAGGCTGGTCAATAATGGTTTTAAAATTCATGGAAGTGAAATCTTCTTCCTGTTACCAATGTTACAAGCACATGCACAATCAAAGATGATGGATCATTAGTTTCTTTCTGGTGTGTGTTAATGAGGGTGATATGTGCAATTAAGCTAATACAAATGTTCATCTTGCATTTTATAGTATTATCTGACCTTGCATTGAATATTTTAAGGATTTGAACATGGATCATTTTATATGAATGATGTTTTGGGTTTTTCTTGTTTGCCCCCTTGTGTATTCTTAGAACTTACATATTTTTGACCAGCTTCCCCCTTATTTAAGTGATTTAAATATATATACATATTTTGATATTAATATAATAAATGACAAATGTTTCTTATCGATTTTTAGGTAAACGTTTGAAGAAAAAATGGTAGCTATAGACGAAGAGTATGAAAATACAATGGGAAAAGCCATAAGTGAGGTAAAGATAAGCAAGCGATGTGTAATAAGTAATCAGACTATTATGTATACATAGTTGAAAGATAATTGTTTAGAGAGAAAGTGTTGGAAAACATTAGTTTCTTGGAAATTTTGATACGGTCTTTTGAACATTGGTAACATCTACAAAAGTGGAAAGTAGAAGCAAGAGTCAAATTATGTAGTAGGAGAGACAAATTCTCTCTTTGGAATATTTTTAGGGAAGAAATGGATGCTATTTAATGTTGGAGATTATTATAACAGGATATCAACACAAAGTTATGTATTTTTCTTAGCACGATGAACAATATGGAATGTGATCCTTAATAATATATTTGCTCAACAAAAGCATAAGCTATGACTTTTTAAATTTTCAATAACTATGTAATGTTTTGGTTGTTGCATGTGACTCTAAAACAATTTAAGCAAAAAAAGCTAAGACGACTACCAACTTAAATTCATAGAAAAGAAATAAAGAATATTAATTTGATATTGAATAATAAATTTTAAATTATTTTGTAAATAAAATTTAAAAAAGTGTCAACAGAACTCCAAGCCAACAAGATAAAGCAACTCAATAAACAACGGTACTTTAAATTTCTATTTATTTTAAATTATTTGGTTGCCCTAAAGAAATAAATTTCACTCCAATTTATTAAATAATTATCTTTATAAAATATTATAAGCTTTTGAATAATTGTTTTTAAATCAATTAATTTCTTTAATATTTAATAAATTTAGATAGATGAATTAAATAATATGAGATTAATAATTTTAAATAATTTAATGTCAATAGCTATTTCTATTAAGAAGAAATTACCACTTAACAAATAGAAAATCTGTAGTCTATGGCTTTGCCATGGGTTTCCCACTAGTGGTGCACTTAACTCGCCAATTTTAAGAATGCCTTACCCACATGCACCTTCCTCTTATTAATGGTTGCTAATAGTTTAAAGAATTGGCTTTATGCCATTTGAGCTCCTATTACTTATGATATTCTTATTGATGTGTAAATATTTTTGCAACCATTCTATCTCCTCATCCATATAATGTCTTTTACGCATCTTTAAAATGTGTAGTTCTTCAATTGGTATTATGTTAGTGATCAATATATAATTTGTTGGTTCAATGTGTTTGCCCCTGCTCATATACCAATCTTGTGGTTGTTTTTTCTCTTTTTTAGATATTCTAGATTTTTGACAATCTTCTGCTATGTCTCTTTGTGAGTCTCCACTCTCAATGATACATTTGATCAATGTGTGCCCCTTACTTTTCCCACTATATGTAACCATTATGCACTTTCAACATTTTATATCTATGTTCTTTGATTGTCACTAATGTGTCCATATTCAGTACATCCAAATACTTTGAAATGTCTTATGATCTAGTGAATGTCCTATATGTACGCACTTTTGCACTTCATTCCCATGTATTTTTCTTAAATGCTACTATATGATTACGTTGTTTGTATTTGCACATGTAAGAAAGGCTTTGATTTCATTCCCTCTACAAAATACAAGCAATCTATTTGACATGTATTGGACACCTCTACCCACCATTTACATTCTTATATTTTTCTTGGTCTATTTTTCTAACTTTTCAAACTTTTTTAGTTTTTTTCAAAATTAGAATTATAATTGTCTACTATTACTATCAATGTTGAACCATTTTTAATATGTATGCAGATCCATTATGGTCCTTACCTATCCTCAAATTACTTGGAGGTGGTGCATGTATAATCACTTTCTTTTCTTTGAATGGATAGATGCCTTTTAGCCATTCTTTGGGATTAGACTTGTAGGGTGATGTTGCAATAATCAATCCACATAGGATCTTTATCCTTCTTCTATTACATATGGCACAAAATTATTGCATATTGATTGGTAATTTGTTTGCAATAAGCCAAGCCACTAAGCCTTGGGTAATGTAGAGTGGAGGGAGCGCAAAAGTCTCACGATCCATTTTGAGGTAACCTTTGCTTGTCTACAACCCCATAAACAATGCTGAATGGAGTCCTTAGGAGAGAGGCAATGCGAGCAAGTAGAGGGTATTACAAATCTGGACCTTCACTGATTTATTACAATCCTAAAGTGCATATTTATTTCCTATGGGCATCCCTACAAAGTTCAAGCTACAAGGTCTATCCTCATGCAAAGTAGACAAGGACATGAGAGAGTCATACATCATGTTTCTCATATTCTAGATTTGACTTAGAATTTACTATCAGTTGGACAAATGGTTGACAATGACTATGATGTGTTGTTGAAAAAAAGGGGTGTCTCAATCATAAAAGATAAAGCAAGACACAATCTTCTTGCTAGAGGCATTAAAGTCGGAAGGCTACTTATTATACCTACATATTTGCTAGAGGCATTAAAGTGGAAGGCTATTTATTATACCTATAGATTTGCTAGCTCACCAAGCTAACAACTCATATCAAGGAAGCATGTATTCAGTGAGCATCCTATGGCACAAAAAGATTTGGGCATTTAAATTACAAGAGTCTTGCTTCCATGAAGCAGAAAAACATAGTTACCAAATTACCTCTATCGCAAGATCCTCATCAGGTTTGAGAGTCAGTTGTATGGGCAAACAACATTGATAAAATTTTCCAACTTTTGAATCCAAGTCAACATGTTCAACAACTTCTTCAGGCATCATGGTATTAGAAGAAATTTAACATGCAGGCCACCCAAAACAATGGTGGTGTTGAAAAGAAAAATAGAGTTATCTCTAAAATAGTCCAATGTACAATGGCTAAGAAGATTCTCACACATGGTTATTGGGATGAAGCATGTAACACAATAGGGTACCTCATGAACAAGTCTCCAACTATTGCTTTATGGAATGTTACGATGGATGAGAAGCTTCTCACACATGGTTATTGGGATGAAGCATGTAACACAATAGGTACCTCATGAATAGGTCTCCAACTACTGCTTTATGGAATGTTACAATTGAAGAGGAGTTTACATGTAAAAAGCCTAGAATTTTTCATCTTAGGACTTTTGGCTCTCTATCTTATGCTCATGTTCTAGATTAGTTGAGACAAAAGCTCAAAAGTATATTCTCACTGGCTATAGTGATGAGAGCAAAGCCTACAGGTTGTGGGATCCTCCTACAAAGTAGTTTTGTCTCTCTAGAGATGTTATCGTTGATGAAAGCAATAGCTACTATTGTAGTTTTGCCTACTCCAATGCCCATGGAGCCTTTTAGAAGTGTGTCTTATGACTAGCTAGCTGTGAACAATCCCAAATTACTCCAACAAACTCTTTACAAATCCAACGATTGCATCATGAAAGGGAAAGGTTGTTATGTAGACAATAGTTATTGATACATATTTTATAGATAGCTCTTTTGCATAGCTCAGAGCCATGACAGGAAAGTTCTTGACAGGTGGACTACTACCACCAATTATTCTTGTATGACAAAGGTCATGGATATCCATGAATCTACATCTTTTCAAGAGGTTGTAAAATAGCTTGAATGATAGGCTACCATCGATAAAGAGTATTAGGTAATCATGGAAAACCACACAAGGACACTTGACGATTTGCCCCAAGGAAAACACAACATTGGTTGTAAATGGGTTTACAAGATTCCATAGATGATCAAAGGATGAAGTACAAGGCTAGACTTGTTTCTAATGGTTACTCTTAGCCAACTCTCACTGTTTGTGTATACTATAGGGCAATCTCGTGTCTACTCTAAAGGGTTTAAGAAGATAGTTGGGGGTTGTTGCCATGTGGTCCTTTTTGTTATCTAATATGGTTGGCCTTACCTTCTAGATATCTTGGTCTATCTTCAAGCATAATTTTGATGTCCTATGTTGTGAGCACACTTTGTAGCACCATTTGCTCTTATAATAGTAGTAAGAGTTTTTGCCCCCAAAAAAATAGTAATAAGAGTTAGGTTGTGTATTGTACCTACATCTAGTCTTGCATCTTCTTTAAGAATTATTTTAAATCCCAAAAAGGTTTAACAAAGTATCTACCTCATGTGCCCTCATATATATTGGAAACTATGGAATTGATTGAGAATTATTTTAATTCCCACAAAGGTATAACCAAGGATCTACCTCATGTGCCATCATTGACATCATCACATTCTCTTCCAGACAACCATTATAAGTAATAAAATTTTATTTAGTTATTCCACACATACTTTGAGAAGTCTAAGAATAATTTGGGATAGACATACTAGAGGTTATTCTGCTTTGCACTTCCCTTAGAATTACATATGTACCCATGGGTCAAATTGTAAATAATTATAACATGATCAAAATAAATACATCACCATGACCTATTATAAAAATGCCACACAAAATGATACACACAAAATATGAATAGAGAATACTACGAAAAGATGCAACTATTTGAATTAGTCAGTGCAACAAGAGAATAAGTTGATTTATAAACTTTGGGCAACATACTACGAAAAGATGCAACAATTTGAATACCATTCTAATTAGTCAGTGCAACAAGAGAATAAGTTAATTTATAAACTTTGGGCAACATATTTTCCTCACTATGTTGGTCACTCTCTTACAACCTCAAACTTTCTTTGACTCTTCTCACGATGCTTATTGCATTTCACATCTTGAATATGCATCATTGATTCCCAAAATAGATCACAAGCTACTTGCATGGTCATACTTTGGTGATGGCCATGTTTACTCTTGGCAAGTAGATTTCTATAGGTAGTATTTTTTAGAGCCCTCGCTTAACCTTGAAATTACTTTTTTTTTTTTCAAAAGCCTTGAAATTAGAATTTCAAGGTTATCTAATTTGTTCTTTGGCACAAGTTAAAGATTACAAAGAGGATCACAATTACATAAACAAATCCCAAAATACTGTCGCATTCATATGTAAAACAATAATTTGGGTCCTTACTACTATTAGGTACTACAAGGTGGAATGGTGGGACAAGAAAATAAAGGCATAAAGAATCTAAGAATAAATTTATAGTCTCTAGTATTGGATAAATTGTTCGATAAATTTTCATTTAACTACTATATGGTATAGTTAAAGTTACGCATATATGGTATAGTTAAAGTTACGCATATATGGTATAGTTAAAGTTACTAGAAACAAAACTCATCAGATGTATGAAGCAATCCTTAGAGGTGACGTAGTGTGTGTCTTATTCTCCCTTCCTTCCCCACATGCTTAAATTGACCAAATAGTTTTCCTCTCTTTGTGTTTTACCTTGTCCATGTTATTCTCACATTCATATACCCCCCTTGACATTGACTTCATAGGGGTACTAACACATGGGTAATAATATGCATCATTCCTAACCCTCTCCTAACCCTCTGTTGATGGCCCCTCACCATCTACCACTATGAGGAAATCAAAATGAGATATCTATGCCAAAGGTATTGTAGGTTGCATACTTTTAGGGCATGGCCCTTCCTAATTGCACCAAAGAACATATAATAAAACCCGTGAACTTGGTGCTGACCTCTACCACACTATGCTCCATGCCATTGTAACCTACTGAATGTGGTTTGGCATGTGCAATTCCATGTGAGGGTAGCGTATCCATCAATCCTACAATGGCTGGCTAAGCTCAGCCCTCACAATCAGCTACAACCTCCTGAGGGATGTCAAAACAGGGCGAAAATACAGCATCAAAGTGCATGCCACTCAAGACAAAGGAGCAGCCAAACATGGACCAAGAGAGGGCCCGAGACATGGGCTAGGGCCAGCCTAGAAGGCCGACCAAAAATGGTCAGTCGGCACTCTAGAAAGGGCCGACCAGTTAATTCAGGTCAGCCGACCACCTATCATCGTACCCCCCTTGTTCACCTATGAATAGGCCCTTCTACCTCCTCATTCATCATCTCCCAGAGCTGCAAGGGCTTCCAGCAATTGGTTGCCTGCAACCCCTGCCCGTCCCTCATTAGATCTCTCCTCCTGCATCCTCAAGCAGCAGTGCAGCCCTCCCTTGGAGGCACCTACCTGCAACAGCATAGTATAGTTAAGATCTGGACATCCAGAACAGATCCAGCCATCTTCTAGTCAGATCTACTGTAGATCTGGGAACAACAGTGGCTAGTATACAACATTCAGTGGGTAGTCATCTGCCTCGGTTCCAACATGGAGATCAGGGCACATCTACCGTGGCCATCATCCCACATCAGCAGTATATCAGTCGCATGATACATTGATTTGTATCCATTTTTGTATCCATGTACAATCAGTTAGTCAGGCATTTATACCAGCACTTGTAATTATATGAAGATATCTGATGTTCCTTGTGTCCTTTATGCATGCATTCAACATATAATTCTGCACTGCAGCACAGTAATTCGGCCCACACCATGCAACATATCACTTCTTCATCTCTTTCTTCGAAGAGTGACATCCTCAAAAAACAACATATATGTGAGGAGAAGAAACATAAAAAGCAGGACTGGGTGACCGCTGCTGCAGTAGTCCAATTTGTCCGTTGTGCAATGGTATCTTCTGTTCCAGGGACATATCTCCATACGCATCACAACATTGTGAGGTTTGTCACTATTTGTGGAAGGACCCTTGTTGTCCTTTGTACCTGCTTGTCACATCCCGAGCTCTAGAAGTAGAGGGTTGAGGGACTCGGGACTTTGGCTTGTGAACCTAGGCTTGAATCTAGACCTAAATCTGACTCACTTGGAGTTGAACCAAAGCCTACATTGTGCTTTGGATACCTGCAAGGAACTCCGTAAAATTTTGCTGCTCCATCCTTGTTTGGAAATGAGTTTTCAAACACACCTCTCTCCGATTGCATTGCTACTTATTTTCTTAGGAAAAAGAAAGAAATTTAAGTTCAAACAGCTCAAACCAAATCAATCAGGCTACAATTGTAAGTTGAAGATTGCACAAGTTGTTGTGTGTAACTTGGGAGAAATGGATTGGTGTGTAGAATCATGCGATATGCTGCCGCATCACCTTCCTATGTTTCAGTATGCTCAAACAGTACAATTATAAGCTGCAAGGTTGGAACAAGTTGTGTCACTTTGGAGTAAGTAATTGGTGGGGAGAATCGTGTGACATGCCACAGCATCGAACTTCCTGTGTTCCAGAACACAACTGTTGGGCTTGAACCAAAGCACGGATACCGCTGTGATTACTAGACTCTTTACAACTGAATTAAAGTGCAGGAAATTACTCTCAAATGACTAGCAGACAGAGAATTATAATCTAAACATAAGATAGAGAGGAGAGAAAAGGAGAAAAGTGGTCATTGGCTTAGTAGAACAACACTGAAATACAATGCAGCAGCGTGCTGTTGTAGAACAGTAAAATCAAAAGGACTTACCACCCCTGGATCTGATCTGAACCAAGGTGCCTCTGCTGTGGACTGTTGCTGCCCTGGTTTGTAGAGAATTCAGCAACCAAAGGAGAGACAAACTGAAGAGGAAGTGGGAGGACACGTGGGTACTGATGCCTACATATTGATGCTATATTAAGAGCTGGCCTGCATCAAAGTCACTATGGAAAAGAATGAGCACGCTTCCAACCTGTCATGATGACTCATGTCATTCGGTCATCTCCAGTGTGTTCATATAGCAGTCATAAAAGGGCCTTTGCCGTGGGTGTATTAGTGATTGCTACCACCATAAGCATCGCCAAGTTTGTACTTGTGCCACTGTCCAAGCTCCAACCTGTCTGAAGAAAAATATAAAGCAATGAAAATGTCCAGTGTAATATACTTATACTCAATTACAGTTTTAAGGATACTCGTATGAAGCTGACTAATTCTGTCATTCACCATGTTTTTGAAAGCACCAGAAACACCTACAACATAGCTTTATTTAGAATGAAATTCCAAAATCATTTCTATATGCAGGCTACAGATTCTGTGCGCCTGTTCGATTACAAACCACTCTGTAGAGTATATAGCCACACTAAGAGTATATAGCCGCACTATAAAAGCTGTTGGTGTCAAGACAATGTTCATCACTAGAACCGAGCCTTCTCTCATAACTCATAATTCAGAAGATCTTCAATTTTGAACCTCTCTTGCAGGTTGCATTCTTGGAGAGAGAGTAACTTGCTGTGCAGATCATTCTTGGGGTCGTCGAAAAATGGAGTCCTGCAAGCCTTGACAATTTGTTTAAGCTGATCCTGCAGGCTGGCCTCCAGTTTGAAAGCATTCAAGCCCTTCACAACCATAGCAGTTTGAAGCTCTCTCTCTGCTTTGAACCAAGCTTTCCATGCCTGAACAGCTGGTCTCTTCTTTTCCACTTTTTCCCCTTGATCTACTTGAATCTCCATAGGATCATCCACAGGCTGCTCACTGCTTTCATTCTCAATCTCCTCCAGAGCAGCTTGGATGGGCTTGGAAGCAGATTTCTTCACAGAGGATTCAATCTTCTGTGAATCCACCAGATAGGCCCTTGCTTTCTTGCGTTCATCCGACGTCACATTCATATACAGGCTCAGATATGGCAACTTCAATGCTACAGCAAACCCTGCATATTTAGGAGAAATCTTGGCGAGACATATGTCTGTGCCATCCTGTTTCCTCAACTTCACCTGACAATAGATAACCGTTAGATTGTCCATTGTCACCTCCTCATTCTCACCACCAGTAAAGGCAAAGATCAATAAATCAACTCCCCATGTGTGTCTACCACATTTAACTGCACAGTGGCGCTCAAAGCACTTCAGAGCATCATCAAATGTCAGATCAGAGGTCTTCTTGTAAATCCTGTGAAATGAGTTGAAATGCAATCGAGCTTTGGTTAGCAGCCTCTCCTCAGTCAGCTCCCGCTTTCCTTTCCGAATCAGCTCCGATAATGACTCTCCGGCCAAGTGCTTGCAGAAATCATCCACAGTGCACCAGCCATCACCCTGATCTGCTTCACTCATGGCATTTAGCAGGATGAACCTAGCTACAAGCTCCCCTGTATATCCTCTATCAATCCAGCCAGCTGCAAGCCCAGTCACTAATGCACCATAAAGTTCTCGACTCCTTTCCTTTCTATGCAGATAGCTCATGGCCTCAGCTGCAGCCTTTGCAACTATTGGCTCAATGCTCCATGCCGTCCACAGGAGTTCGCGAGATGGAGAAACAGAAACAACTGTGAGGAGATTGTTGGCCACCAGTTTTGAGGCTAGTTTAGAACGGGGATCAACATCAAGCCCAATGCTGACTCCTAACAAAGCCAGTGCAGCATCTCCTGGGATGACGGTACCTGGAGTTGGCCTAGTGATGTACTCAGCCCATTTACCAGCACCTCCCAACAGCTTATCGCGAGCAAGTTGGTACACCTCCTTGAAGGCAGACTGCTTCATATCTTCATCCTGTTCTTTCCCTGTAGGCAAATAAGACCTGAAAGTTGCCCACCACAAAGGCCGTCCATATCTCACAACCCAGTAGGGTCTAACAATGTTGTTGAACATTCTACTAGTGGAGAAGAGCAGCTGCAAATCCTTCTCCAAGACATCTGCTGAGAAGTACCCCCAGATCGGAGGTGCTAGCATATATTTACCGGCAGATACACGGTCAGATGGATCAGCCCAGTCTGGAGCTGCAAAATTTGTTATTTCAGAGGATGTATCCATGAACAGCGATAGAACTCCACATTCTGACATGGAACCGGCTGATCTTCTGACGGAAGGGAAGGAGTTTTGGTCATCAAGATTTCTCACCAGATGGCTAGCTTCATCAAAAACAAATAAAACCTGCAACTTGCCATCTTGTGGGGAAATACCTTTTGGAAAATGCTCAAGAAATATCATTTTAGCCTCCTTTTCCCAGCTGGCCCATATAAGCTCCTTATCCTGGCTTCCTGCCACATCTTTGAGACGGGGTGCTATCCCTTCCAGAAGTTGCTTCATCGTCCCTTTCACTTTCTCCCAATAGTCCTGGCCGTATTTCCTCATCTTCGTCACAAATTCCTTGTTTGGTTTCCCCATTCCTGACCATGTCTGACAATACTGTAAGGCATGCAATGAAGTAAGCCAAAGAGAAGTTCATGCACTCCAGCTGCCCTGGTACGCCCTCAAAAGTGCGGAGACGCTGGTTTGCTTCTTGACAGAACCAATCTGCAATCCAGGACCTTTTGGGATAGCCACTCCCAGATGCAAACGAACAATACACAACCCATACCCCTTGCCGCCACAATTCACACACCGTCCTGGTCTCCCCCCAGCCAGACTGGAAGAGGCCGGCAACTGGAGCATAACCTTCCCCCTCCAATATGTACGTCAACGCCTGATGCAAAGTGTGGACATTGTCCACGTTCCGGTATTCCAGCACGAATGCCCTTTCTGACAGACCACAAGAAGGGGAAATGAAAGCTAGAGTCGGAAATCTTTACCTTTCTTCAGTGGAGTCTGAAAATTTCTCACCTCTGGCGAGATTAGCAACCGCTGGTGTTTCATGCTCTTCTATGCCTGTAATACACAAAATGAACCAATAAAAAGTGAGATCCAAAGACCGATCTCACAAGCAAACAACCAGAAGAGAGTTAAAAACCACGATACCTTGCGACTTCTCCGGTGCGCGAGCATGCACGACGCCAGCGTGCATGTAATCGATCAATGAATCGAGCATGGAAACCGCTGGAACCGGATACCAATCCACCTTCTCCGCGGAACACCAAGCACATACTGGGCACCAAGCACATCGATCAGCCAATCGCAGAAGCGCTGCGTATCTGCAACGACTGTGTGTGGCACGGACATGCGATTCACTCCCGACCTGCTGGCAACAATGAGAGCATCTGTGGCTGTCTCGCGCAACGGATGCACAAACACTTGCACTTCCATTGTGGGGATTCGTTTGGGTTGTGGAAGCGATACACATATTTTGAATCCGAGCAAAAAGAAACTCCTGTTGACTAGCATCTAGGTTTCTATATAGCCTGAATGTTCTACATTCAAACTATCATTAGGGATTTCTTATTTTCAATTGTTCATCATTAGGGAATTTTGGCCCTCTTGTTTCTTGTTGAAGAAGGACAATGACACGTGAGAAAAAGTTGTCTTGACCGATGCTCTCATGTCAAGGCATGGTTAGTGACCATAGCCATTTTAAATAAGGATTCTCAGGTGTTTCTAGTTCAAGAAAGCTAATGATGAGCAAGAAGTTGTCTTGGCTAATGCTCACCTATTTCTCACCTCTACA
The DNA here is from genome assembly GCF_047967505.1 of Dipteris shenzhenensis. Lineage (NCBI taxonomy): Eukaryota > Viridiplantae > Streptophyta > Polypodiopsida > Gleicheniales > Dipteridaceae > Dipteris > Dipteris shenzhenensis. The sequence goes on along the minus strand of NC_141612.1, from coordinate 14,441,112 downwards.
CCTAGGCACCCACACCTACCTTTGGATTGTTGCACTGCCACTATCAGCATTTCCCATACACTCATAGTTGAAGCCAGAATCTGATTGCAAGCATTTAACATGGTGCTTTACAATATGCAAATTGCCTCTAGGAGCCTTGACTTTGGGACCCTACAGAAAGGAGACAAGGAAGGGGATTATAGAAGGAAACCCTTTGCAAAATCGTGTGCCGTCTATTTAATGCACATGGTACCACACCCTTCTTTGCCCATAGCCTCCATGATCACTTCTCCCCCTCATCATAACCATTGTAGCTTTTGTCAACACGTATTTTGAATTGATTAATCCCTTGTTGGCCATTAGCTATCTTGTTAGACTTGGGACATAAGTTGTATTCCAACAACCACCTAGAGTTTGTTAAGACTGAATAGAATGTGTTCTAAATGAGTTTTCTTTTATACTTTCCTCAATCAAGCCTCCTTTCTTGCACTAATGGAAGCTAGAATTGATTTGCGGATGTCACATGCGGCTTTACAATAGGCAAAGGTCTCAAAGATCCTTGGATTTGGGTGACTTGTACAAAGAAAGGGATTATAAAAGGAAATCCGTTGCAAAAAGAGTGTATCATCCCTTTGCCAACCTTAGCCTCCTTGATCACAGTTCCTCGCCCTCACCATTGTCCCTTCTACCGACATGCATTTCAGCTGCCCAATATGAGCATCCATGGACCAAACTTTCCTTTAATAATTCTCTCCATCCTCTAGTCACTCTATTAAAACTTTTCGGTGCCACGTAGCTTGTCTCTCAAAACCAACACGTTGTTGGGTCTTCGGCGAAAGAATCCCCAATTCGATTTCCTCTCACTTCATCGTCATCTCTACACCATGACTCCAACTTCTATTTTTAAATCCATCATACTCTCTAAACTCCATCAACCACACCCTACCTTTAGATTAATGTATAACTATATAGTAGCAACTAATGGACTCTCTCAATACATTGAGTCAATGTTGCTATGTCTTTTAAAGCACATGCCAACCACCTACTCTTGATGCTCATTGCTGAAGTTTTACTTTTGGTCATAACCTATTGCTCACCTCTACACCTAGTCACCCATGCCTACCTTTGGATTGTAGCATTGCCATTATAAGAATTTCCCATACATTAGCACATGCAAGCTCCATGTCTCAATGCTTGTTTCCTATTGCTCACATGTGCACCTAATAAACTACCACACATAGCTAGCCCACCAACTTGTTATTGCCTCAATGCCAAATCCGTCATCAAAAGCAGTGCAACAATAGTGGCAAATCCAATGATTCTGCCTAGATGCCAGATCCATCATCAAAATAGTGGCTTGTTACACGTCTTGCTTGTCCACTACGATTGTGTTCAAGGGTGCAATGCTTTCCTTTTGCTTGAGATCATCAACAATGCCTTTTCAAATTTACCTTTGTCATCTTCTTGCTACAATTGAATGTTCTCGTCATTGACTCATGTGTCAAAATGGAAGCCCAAGTTCTATCTTGAAATTTTGGGGGATTGGACTACATTAATAATACCCCATCAATCTTGGCATGACCACTTGATCTTTATAAACTCTTCACTTGTGTCTTTCCTAATGTACCACATTCGTAGGTTGAGTAACTCTATCAACTTAATTGGTGTAAAATAGATGGAGCCCTTATTTGTCCTCCTAATGGTGCAAACATCTTGTTGCCAGCAATAGTATTTTTCCACTTGCTTTTTAGTTTTTTTTTCCATGTTGTAATCATGTGAACATCCATCTTTGCTTAGGTTTTTCTCCAATCTACCTTCCTTACCAACATGGAAATGGGCTCAAAGGAGATGGCCCCTCCACCACGTGTCAATCAAAACCGTCACAAGGATCTTCTGGTAGGAGATGGGGCATGGTAGATTCGTCTACAACATTGATTGTTGTCAATGTCAAGCATCAACAAATGAAATCACGCTTTTTAATCTCTGACATTTTTACAATCACATTCTTCCATGGAGAACTTGGCCTCTGCTTATATCTCATCCATTTGATCTTGGGCCCCCATAGCTCATACATCTCACCATCCCCCAACCCCCAGCATCCATGCATGGCATTTGTCATCACAACATAGCTACCCCCATCCTCGTACCCCTTCCTAGCTTCAACTATTAGTGCTAACATGAATTATGAGTCCTAAATACTTACAAAGCTCATGTGGTGAGCATCAAGATTGTTGTCAATAAAAGCAACAAAGCATCGAGTGGTAGTGATCAACTATGATGACTCTACTTCCCTTGAAGATTTGGCTCTTTGGACAATCCTTTCTTCAATCAAAGGTCATCAATGCACAACTCCATCAACTTCCTGCATTTCATTACTTCAATGTGAACATTGCATACATCATGATCAAGGACACTATCATCAAGGAAGGAATTCAACTTTCGTCAATGAGCAAATCTTCACCGACTTCAACTCCCCCGCCTACATCAATGAATGTGACAAAAGCATTAGTCAGCATCTAAGGAGCTCATTCGATTACGTTGTCATTAGGGGCTTGTCCCACTTAGCTCTAGAAAAATGATTTCAGCCCAATTACAAAGACTCCGAAGTCCTCTAGATCTTTTTATTATTCACAACCCAAGGAATGTCCATTCGATAGTTAACTTTAAATTAACATAAACATTGCCAACATCTGCATTGTGGTTTCATTAATGCTTGTATCATGGATGACCTATTATTCACCTCCACTTCATATCCAATTATTGCGCTCTCCAACATCGCGTGTAAGTCTTGCAGAGCAAAATTAACCTTGAGAACATATTCATATATCAATCGAAACCGTTTTAGTTATGTGTGGGCTTGCGTGCATTCTTAGCCCAGAATCTGCTTGGCTTCTGTTTGGCCTGGCCCTTGAGCGAAGGAAAAAGATGAATGATCTTGTTCTTTTTTATTAGTTATTTGCTCTGCACTTCCTTTCTAAATTGACATACCAAATACTCCTACACTTCCGACCTGGCCACCATAAGAATATTTGTGAAGAGCAAAACAAACTACCATCCTCTAGCTGCACTGCGAGCGCGTGGCCGATAGTTGGTAAACTAAATGGAGACTACTCTTTTGAAGGCTAAGGAAGGGTTCTCAACAGGAATGCAACACAACCTTTGTTCCAACAAACGATAACACAGGCTGGCCATTAGCTTTATCGAGATAAATTTGAGCAGTTAAGAAAAGAAATATACAAAATCAAAATGCAATAAAAGCCATCCATGCTTTTTAATTTTGGGTTCACTCTATGGGCAAGGGATTATCTCACAGAGAGAGAGAGAGAGAGATTACATCAAGGGGAAGGAAGCTTTATGCCTGAAGGTGACCAACGTTGCACAGACAATCTAGGAACAAAAAGTGATGGATCTCGGATCTCTGCAATAGCTTTTCTTGCTGTCTTTGAAGCTCTGATTGAGGTTGACCCTACTAAATCCTCCCTACAACTCCCTCCTTCCTCCCCTCCCCCCACTTGAGCCCCTCCTCCGCCACACCTTCCCTATTCAAAATCCCATCCTTTTCTCGAACTCTGTAAATGTTCCTTGAGCAGCTCCACCTAGTCAATACTCCATTTGCATCTGAACAAACATTCAATGAAACATTGTCGGAGAAAATTGGATTAATGTCTAGCAATAGCTCCCATAAGGCTTTATACATATCCCGAATCTTCAAGAGCTTATCTAATGGCCTCCTACATATGGATATGGCCTCCCCAAAGCTTAGTAGATACTTCATGCTGCCCTTCGCTAGGTCCCATTCTCCTGCCATGGATTCATGCCTGCAAAACCAAATTTACAGTGATGATGCCCTTGATCTCAAAAATTTTGACATACCTGACACATTGACTCTCAAGTGGATGTGAGAGGAAGCTTTATTGGCAAGCGTTGAAAATACGTTGCTTTTGACAACACTCTCGACACCCTCCCTCCTTTGGCTCCCAGAGTAAGCACCACTTCACAGAATGTGTAAAGCATGCAAGGTATAATATTGTGTTTTCGAGTACGTCATGGAAATGTGCATGGGGACAGAAGCCAATTGAAATGCCACAATGTGCTAACCTAGTAACATCACGCATAATATGATGCCCATCAAGTAACTTGTTCAGAGCGAAATGAAGAAACAACCCCCGTTGTTGAATGATCATGACGATGACGTGATGAGGCAACACTTTTGCTTCTTCAAGAGATGAGATGTCTTTGCAATGCTATAGTAGAAGTAGCCATGGGTCATCCAAGATATTCAAGGAGTGGAGCCGAGCTCAAGAAGCAAAAGTCTTGACATCTGACCTTTGCTGCTGCTACATGACTCGCTCTGAAAATGGTGGCTCGGTTTTGAAGTGTGTTCTTCAGCCTCTATAGCCATAAAGGTTTCGATAGCTTTCGAACTCGATTTGAAGCCTAGAGGAAACCGACCTCCAATTGGGTCTCATGTAAGAAAACAATACAACATCTGTGCTCAACAGATAATAGGATCAAAAATTTAATTTCTGTAAAATTGATACAATAGATGGCGCTGCCTCCCAGCCGTGCGCTCCTGTGTGAGAAGCTTCGATGGCATGCTGGAAACAGTAGAGGACGGAGGCTGGATGCTAAGGAATCAGGGTTGTTGTAGCCAGTGATAAATATGGGCTTCACGGGCTTGCTCTTATATAGCCACCAGTCGTAGTCGGTTAGACCCAATGAGGAGACCGACCAAGTCGGCCCAAAACGGCCGACTAGAGGTCGGCCCCGAAATAGGTACCGACCACACGTTAGAACCGTGGTGCAGAATAGAGCAATTGACCTATGGTTGCCGTTCCATCCAGGATCATTTGGGGCTCCAAACGGGCCCCGCAACCCGAGAGTGGGCTGCCCTGAGAAATGCTCCATCTAACCTCAGTGCGGTCAGTCATGGGATGCCTTCCCGCACTTGCATGTAGCCTAGTTGGTGGTGTGCCAACTCTATCTGAAGTCGTCTAGCCATCAGGCCACACATGGCCCCCATCTGGTGTCCAAACCAGGATCTACCGGATAACCGAGCTACTCAAATGCCTTCTCATATGGGGGGCTTACAAGTAGAGTTGGCTAGTTCCCGCGTATTTACACGAGAGTGGAGCCTTGATATCTAACATCTCACCCTCCTAATCCCTTGCATTCTTCTGATGTGAAAATGGGTGATCGCCCTCGAGCTCATGGCTACTATTTGGTGCAAGCCGCTACCAAAGACGATGTGCCTGAGAAGCGGCTTTCAGAAGTTCCTTGGCAAGCCTAGTTCTTACTGAGCATGGAAGGTATTCATGCTCCATTCACCATGGATTTTCCCAAGCTATAGGCACGTTTGACCGGGAAAGAGCTCAATGCTTCTAGGTATGTAGTCCTCAATGGTTATCCAGTCATCGCCTCATCATAGGCATGCTTCACTCCATGCTGAGAAACGGTATACTCATGGATAAATTCAGAATGGCTCCTATGAAGGAATGGCGTAGCAAAATCCAAAGTGGAAGTGAATCGCTTGCTTCAGCAAAGGTTGCACGCAGGGCAAGGTTGTAAGTAGGGACGGAGGGAAGTTTTTTCCACAGCAATCGGGTCTCAACGGGCAAGGAGTAGAAGACATATAGTGGCAATGGGTATATTAATGTAGAGAGCAATTGGAATTTTAGGTTTCAGGACTAAGACTCATGAGCTAGAGCCTGACAACACAGGTGCTTCTTAAAGACAATATGCATGTCTCCCATTTGATTGCCACGTGAAAGTTGCCTTTCATAAAAGATAAAAGATGCTCGAACACAGTATTAGATAAAGTGGGACAAAAGTTGCATTTTGGGAATTTCAAAATTGGGTGGATTTCATTAAAATTGGGAAAGGCTTCATTAAATTTGGGAAAATTTCCATTATTATGAAAAACTTCATTGGTTGTGAAATAGTTCATTGCGTATAAAAACCGGAACAAAGCATTTGTGGCAGAGTTTGAAAATCATGTATTTGGTGGTGTTAATAAACACCGTCTAGGGACAACATGTATATTTTACTTGAGGTGTTAATAAACACCAGTTGGTGGTGTTAACAAACACCATGCATAGTGAGCTCTGCTAGAAACAAAGCAGTTGTTGGTGAAGGTCAGCTTCTGAAAATTAAGATAACAACAATTGAGAAACATCACATGAGAACACACCTTACAATGGAAGTTTGGGAGATTAAGAGGGAGAAAATCGAGACCATTTTCTATGCTCTGATACCAAGCAAGCTCTCCTGTGCTTTGATACATATGCTCTGTGGAATCTTGATCTTCTTGTGTCTATTTATGGAATTTGATGTCCATGACCAGACAATTGCATCAATACACTCCCATACCTGTGGATCCAACCTATACTTGTTCCAGCAATCAACATAGGCATCTGCATCACTGAGCCCCTTTCTCTTAACTGATGGTGCCCAATACTGAATTAATAATTTCTTGAAATTAGGAGAAGCAGCATCCATCTCGGCACTTGATATGGCAACCCCAAGCCATATGGGGTATATAGGATCTGATGGCCTCACCAAGACGAAGTCACCTTGCTTAACATCCACCATTGATCTAAACTCTTCCCTCGGCTTACCTTTTAGAGGCCCACAATAGTGATCATTCCATTCCTCATAGCCTTGGAAATCATTAATGCAAGCATCTATATCATCCTCCTCATCAGGAGATTGTGTTCTTGGCCAAAACTTTCTGTACACTCCTATCTCTGAGATGTTTTCCTGTTCGAGCTCATTGATCATGGTTTTCCAATAGTCTATCACTGGCCTAATGTAGGACTCATAGGATGCAGTCTTTCCACTTGCACATCTCTCCCAAAACTTAATGTAATCCTTTACCCCTGATATTACTTGCAAGTGATCTCTCACAAATGCAGCCATTGGCAGTATATCTGGACAACCTATTGGGAACAATGATCGACCCTCATTATCTTTCTTCCATAGCTCAATTCCCCCTTCAATGGGCATCCAATTCGGTGATTTTGGATGCACCTTGTACTACATCATTGGTCTGTCACCTTGCATGTAAAATCAAAATTGTAATGGCTTTGCATGTCCAACTAGCATTTCTTGCCCATCACATAGGTAGCCATCCACATAATCCTTGAAGTTAGGCACCCGTGTAACAACAAATGGTGCCGGTGAAGATGATGTACATTTTTTGAATGTATCCATCAGATGTGGGAAAGTGAATGTTTGTCCCACCCGCAAGCTCTCAGAAAACCTGTTGAACATTGCATCAATGTCCTCATGTGTGTGCCCTACCATCAAGAAGCCCAATTGAACTGTCTTGAAAATGCCCCTTGCTACAAGAAGAGAAAGGTATGCAAACAAGTATCTATTTTTGTTCCCAGACCCACAATTATGTAGTTGGAGTAGCAAGTTCTCTGGCAACTTTTGGAATGGTGGCTCAATAGCAACACTCCGCTCTAAAGAGGGTGGGTTTTCTCTTGTATTTGATGGAAAAAAATTCATACATGTGTCTGTAGCCCTTGCAATGGAAGTTGTCATGGCCTCCGTGACAGACTTTGGGTCACTTTCTGATACAGTTTCTAGATTTGCATTTGTGATCGTGACATCTACATTTTCAGACAAGCTAGCTCCACTTGTGGAAACATGTGCACCTTTAGAACTGTAATGGGAGTCCAAAGCGTTTCTTGAACATAGAGCATTCAAAAGGTGAGCATTGCTTCTAGGAATCCCATTGGTAGCAAGGTCTCCAAGGTCATGCATATCCATCCTCTCGAGGTTGCGCAAACAAATTGAGAGCGATCCAATCATCAGGTTGGGATTAGATGGCCACAAACCATTGAGGGTGAAGTGTCCATAATGACCGTTTCCATGCCCATCGGTAATCATTCCAATGAGTGAAACTTGTAATTGCCATGCAGAATCGGTGTCCTTGGACCTCACCTAAAGTCTTGGAATTGCCGTCTTTTTTTGGTCCATCTTATCATGGATTATGCATACATACTTTTTTGGATCCATCTTGGAGTACCTACGCCATGCATAGTATAAGTTCCTACAACTTTGTTGCTGTATCATATGCATCTTTCTCTCTTCCATTAGCGAATTGCACTCATCTTGACTTTTTGTGGCTGCCAATTGAGCCTTGATCCGGCTGCACAAGCTACATTTAGAGAATTCACTCGTCTTAGCAAGGGCTACATTTTTTAAGTCTGATTTCCAAATCCTGCCAAATGTGGATGTGGATAGGCTCTGATAACCACGTTGATTAAGTGAAGTGTTGACCTCACGTAGGACGTCTATCTTCTTATACACTTCAGGTATCACTTGCTGTGTCTCTCTAGAACCATCCTGCATGGTTCTACTCTTGTGAGGCATATGCTCTGTGCTATTATCCACAAAGTGTTGAATGAGAGCCCTTCCCATACCTATGTGCTCCCTGCTCCTCCTCATAATCCCTGAATTGCCATGCACATATCATTGCACACCACTCTCAAATTGCTCCCTGTATTGATAAAATGATGTCCTTGGAATTCCATGCATCTCATACCATGCTCTACAACAGACATCCCGACCGTGTATCCTGAAGTTGTAGCATATCCTCCCTGTGTAGTCATGATGCAAGCTGTTGACAACACATCGTATATAAAGTTTGTATGAGACTCCAAGGAGCTGCCCCAAAAGTTCTTCCTTAGATTCATTAAGAGATCTCGCTCTGCATGTTGGCAACACCTACTCCCACAACAATTGATGGAAGAAACCTGCTGCACCGAATCTAGTGACATTTTGTACATTGGTGTTGTAGGCTGTCTTTGTTTAGGCACCCTGTTAATGAAAGTGTACCTTCTTTTCTTTGATGTTGGATCATCCCTTTTCAACATTTGATCATTGACCAACTCATCTATACTAGCAACGTGGTCCATGGGCACATATTGTTGCAATGGGCTTCCTTCAAGTAAGGTAATCTGCTTGATGGGCCACTTTACTAGGCTAAGAGAGCCAACATCTTGCATAGAAGACCCTAAGTCACTTCCTCTAATTTGTTCTTTCTTTTCAATACCCACACCAATGTAATCGTTACCCAATAGGTCCCCTGTGTGAAGATAGTGGGAGAGAGGGAAGGAGTCTCACTTGCGGCTTTCTCACATACACAATGGGGGAATACACACAAAGGTGGAGGCTGAAAACAGTTTTCCTCTTCTTAGTTGTGAAAGCCAAAAGAACTCTAGTACAAAGAAAATAGAAGAACCCTATATGTGTCTCAAACCAAACTCAACTAAGGTGGCATACTAACTGAGCCACAAACTAGAGTAGATAAGGATAGCTGTCATCCAGCTATTATTCATGGGCGGTGTACCAACCGCATCTCCAGCTAACAAGTCGGTGACATAAATACACAATGGTCACCCTGGCATATCGTGAGTGGAGCTCGATATCTCAACACCCTGAGCCTCTAGTCTCGCTCTTGAGCTTAGTCCCTCTTGAGCTTACAGCTTCTCCTGAGCCTTCAGCTTCTTCGGAGGCTTCAAAGGTTAGTGCTCTCTCTAGGGAGAGCACCGTGCATTCACATGAAGCATTATTAAGTATCATATTTACTTTATTTTAAAAAGGTTCATCAATCAACAATTGGAGTAGAAAAGACAGCAGTACAAACAAATGACGTGTTTTTCAAGTAAGTTAAATTTATTTATTTTTCTAACTGAGCCACAAACTAGAGTAGATAAGGATAGCTATCATCCAGCTATTATTCGTGGGCGGTGTACCAACCGCATCTCCAGCTAACAAGTCGGTGACATAAATACACAATGGTCACCCTGGCATATCGCAAGTGGAGCCCGATATCTCAACACTCCCCCTCAAGCTCAATCCCAATTCCTGCACACCAAGCAGGTCTCTGAACTTGCGCAGCTTCTCTGCGCCCAATGCTTTCGTGAATATGTCAGCTACCTGATCCTCTGTGCTGACATAAACTAGATCAATAAGACCTAGTAACACTTTCTCCCGCACATAGTGATAATGCACCTCAATGTGCTTTGTTCTAGCATGAAAGACTGGGTTCTTTGCCAAGTGTATATTGCTCATGTTGTCACAATAAATGACAACTAGCCCACCTGTAGACTGATGCATATCATAAAGTAGCTTATGCAACCAAGCTACCTCACATGCAGCCATTGTTGCACCCCTGTACTCAGCCTCTGTGCTCAACAAGGCAACTGTAGGCTGTTTCTTGCTGCTCCAAGTGACTGCAGCACTCCCAAAAGAGAACACATATCCACTGGTAGATCGTCTATCAAAAATACTACCAGCCCAATCAACATTAGTGTATCCATGCAACTGTATCTGAACCCCAGCCTTATAAAATAGTCCATACTGCAATGTGGACTTCACATACCTGAGTATGCGTCTAGCCGCATCCAAATGCGGTTTCCTTGGAGCTTGCATAAACTGACTTACCAATCCTGTTGCATAGCTTAGATCTGGCCTGGTAATGGTCATATAAATCAAACTTCCTACTATGCGTCTGTACATAGTAGGGTCTTCCAAAAGCTCACCTGCATCTGTGCTCAGCTTCACATTCTGCTCCAAAGGAACTGAAATAGGCTTACAGCCTGTCATCCCATATTTGGACAGCATGTCCAATCCATACTGCCTCTGCAAGAGCTGTATCCCACTTGGTGATCTAATCACCTCAATGCCCAAGAAATAACGCAGCTCTCCCAAATCCTTCATCTCAAACTTCTGCCTCAATAGCATTTTCACATGAAGGATATCTTCATCACTATCACCTGTGATGATCAAATCATCAACATAAATGACCAGCAGCATAATCCCTTTCTCTGTTTTTCTCACATAGAGTGAGAAATCTGCCTTGGAAATCTGAAAGCCAATAGTGACAAGATACTATCCTATCTTGTCAGACCATGCTCTAGGTGCTTGCTTCAAGCCATACAAGGCTTTCTTCAACCTGCAAACAAACTCAGGATGAATAGCATGAACATAACCTGCTGGCTACTCCATAAGGACCTCTTCTTGCAAATCACCATGCAAGAAGGCATTCTTTACATCCATCTGATGTAAAGACCATCCCTTTGATGCAGCCATAGCAATGGCTGCTCTTACGGTTGCCATCCTTGCAACCGGACTGAAAGTTTCTTCATAATCAATGCCATATGTCTGTGCATACCCCTTGACAACTAATCTTGCCTTGTATCTATTCACAGAACCATCTGCATTGTGCTTGATCTTATAAACCCACTTCCAGCCAATTGCATTCTTGTCTTTAGGCAAAGGCACCAATTCCCATGTAGCATTTGCATCCAAGGCATCCATTTCTTCATCCATGGCTTTCTCCCATTTTTCATTTCCCATGGCTTGCTCAAAAGAAGTGGGTTCTGGTTCATGTATCACTTTGACCATATAGGCATAGTGAATGGCTGTAAATCCATCATATTTCAGCCTATCCACAGGATACCTAACCCTGGTAGACCTGCGCAAAATAGGCTCACTTCCAGGTGCTCTCAAAACATCCCTGGTCTTCCTTACTCCAGGTGTAACAACAAAAGGAATACCCAACTCATCATCAATGCTCTGCTCTGAGCCACTGGATTCATCATCCACATAAGAGTGACCTGCATTCACATCAAACATGGGCTGATCTACCTTCTCTTTTCCTTTTCGTGATACCTGCGTACCACTATCTGCATTGCTTTGAGGAGATTCTCCTGATCTCAATCTGCCTGTCCATGGCGAAGTATGTGAACCACTGCTAGAGGACACTGCAGGTCCACTGATATTTTGTGATTGCTACTGTGAATTTTGTGCAGCATTACCATTTTGTGCATCTACATCAATCATAACATTTACTGGTTTATACCAGCTGCTCATCTCATCAAAAACAACATCTCTGCTCACTGTGAACTTACGTGTAGAAGGGTTATAGCATCTATACCCTTTCTGCTGCAGAGAATAACCAATAAAGATGCACTTCTCAGCCTTTGGATCCAACTTGGACCTCAACTCATCTGGCACATGAACATAGGCAATGCAACCAAAAATTTTCAAATGAGAAATGTCTGGTTTCCTACCAGTATACATCTCCTCCGGCGTCATGCCATGTATTGTTGTAGTGGGTCCTGTTCATTATATAAACTGCTGTAGCAACTGCTTCAACCCAATAATAATCTGGTAGATCTTTTTCATTTAGCATGGCCTGAGATACCTCTCCAATATGCCTGCTTTTCCTTTCTGTAATTCCATTTTGCTGTGGGGTATGACTGCATGAATATTGCTACTTTATGCCATGCTCCTGCAGGAACCTTGCAAACTCATTTGAGAGGTACTCTCCCCCTCCATCTGACCTTAGGCATTTTATTTGCAGGCCTGTTTCTTTTTCAACCATAGCTTTAAAAGCTTTGAAGTGCCCAAACACTTCACTTTTCTTTTTTATAAAATACACCCAAAGTTTTCTGCTGAAGTCATCAATAAATGTGACAAAATAGTGACAGCCTCCAATGGATGCAGCTTTAGTAGTCCACACATCAGAGTGGATTAATTCCAATGGCTTTTTACTCTCTTGAACATGCTTAGGAAATGGTTTCCTTGCCTATTTTCCAAATTGACAGGCTTCACACACCTTATGCATTTCTGCAACCTTGAATTTAGGCAATCCTGCAACAATATTTTGGGCCTGCATTGATTTAAGTCGCTGTACATTAACATGACCAATGCGTTTATGCCATATATCAATATCTGCAACTACACCGGTCCCATGTGCAAACATTGCTGCACTCAATTCAGGCATGTCCGCATCCAGCATAAACATCCTTTCTTCTTTCCTTTTGCTATCAAGCGACCATTATTTTTCATATCCTCAACAAAACATCCATGAGGATTGAATCTGACCTGCAAGCCCTGCTCACCATTTGACCAACAGAAACTAGGTTCTTGGTGATGTTCGGGACATGAAATACATCAGACAAGTATTTCTTTTTCCCATCCTGCATAGACAAAGGAATTTTGCCAATCTGCACAATAGGATGTGCAGTATCATCACCAGTCTCCACAAATCTTGGTTTTTCCATTTTCCTTGCATCCTGCATCCATTCAGCATGACCTGTCATGCGGTTTGATGCACCTAAGTCAACATACCACACATCATTGCTTTCTTCTGCACTTGTCACAGAATTTGTCATATGCTGTACCATAAACAAATGTTCATTTCTGTCATCACTCTGTCTACTAGAGGATGCATAATTGCCTTGCTGCAATTTTCCATTCATAATGTCATTTTGCTTTTTGTAGCAGTCTTTTAGCCATATGCCCCATTTTACCACAGTAGTAGCATTCAACATTGCTGTTTGCATTTTGGCCTCTCTGCCATCCACCACGACCTCTTTGGCCCCCCCTGCCTCTAGAGTTACCGCGTCCTCTTGCATAGGACTGGTTTTCTTGAGTTTGCTGCATATTCTGATTTCTACCACGGCCTCCAGATCGGCCTCCTCTACCTCTGCCTCTACCCCTTCCAGCATTTGAGTAGAAGACAGTTACTTTTGAGGTTCCTCCTGAAGAAGATGCACCACCATTTCTCTACTCTTCAGAAATTAGAAGAGCAATCAACTCCTCAAAATCACGCTTTTTTTCATGGACGGCAATGGATGTCCGGAACTGTGCATAATCCTTTCCTAGACCATTCAAGGTCACAGAAACTAAATCGTCATCATCCACTGGCGACCCAATGGAAGCAAGTGCATCCGCAATTTTCTTCACCTTCATGTGGTAGTCATTGATGCTCATATTTTCTCTCTGCACATTGTGCAGCTCCTGCTTGAGCTACATTTTCCTGGCCTGCGTATTTGTGCTGTACATTTTAGCCAAAGTGTCCCATGCCACCTTTGGCGTACTTGCATCCTGAATATGCACAATCATTGAATCTGAAATACTGATAGACAACCAGTACATAACTTTTCTGGCTCTCTCATGCCATCCTTTAAATGCCTGCATTTCCTGTTGATTGGGAACATTAGGAAGAACTGGTTCTTCTTCATTTCCTGTAATGAACTCCCAGTAGCCTTTTCCCATAAGGAAATTCATCATTCTAAACTTCCATGCTTGGAAGTTGTTCTTGTCAAGCTTTTCAATGACAATCTGTGAAAGAGAATCAGACGCCATTACAAAACACTGCAAAATATTCTGTCACTGCAAAAAACACAGCTTCTGCCCCACAAGGGCAAATCTGCAAACCTGACGAAAGTGGTTTTTGACCACACAATCACTTGCTAGTGACGATTTTGCATCAGGCAATAAGGATGATTCTGCAACTCCCAATATCTCTGCGCACAGGCATACAATGCAATTTCTTTGGTAACTTTTCACCGACCTGCAGAACAGTGGTCGCAGAGCAAAAACAGGGCCTTTTTCTGAGTGCCTGCGAAGAACTTCCACCTCCAAAACGGGCCCCGAAATGACCTCGAATCAGAAAAATAAAGTCACCAAGGGCTTCGCCTTCTCCCGCAGCATATAATGCCCTCTCGCCACACCGCAAAGGGCGTCTCAATCTGAGACAGTGCACTCTTGCACTTCTGGCTGTGCTACCTGCAGAGATTTCCTCCAAACTCGAAAAAGGAAAGCAACACTAGTCCTCTTACCAGGACACTGCAAACTTGGTTTGCTTTCTTGAGCTCCTTACCACGAACAAGGCTCTGATACCATGTGAAGATAGTGGGAGAGAGGGAAGGAGTCTCACTTGCAGCTTTCTCACATACACAATGGCGGAATACACACAAAGGTGGAGGCTGAAAACAGTTTTCCTCTTCTTAGTTGTGAAAGCCAAAAGAACTCTAGTACAAAGAAAATAGAAGAACCCTATATGTGGGTCTCAAACCAAACTCAACTAACTAAGGTGGCATACTAACTGAGCCACAAACTAGAGTAGATAAGGATAGCTGTCATCCAGCTATTATTCGTGGGCGGTGTACCAACCGCATCTCCAACTAACAAGTCGGTGACATAAATAAACAATGGTCACCCTGGCATATCGCGAGTGGAGCTCGATATCTCAACACCCTGAGCCTCTAGTCTCGCTCTTGAGCTTAGTCCCTCTTGAGCTTACAGCTTCTCCTGAGCCTTCAGCTTCTTCGGAGGCTTCAAAGGTTAGTGCTCTCTAGGGAGAGCACCGTGCATTCACATGAAGCATTATTAAGTATCATATTTACTTTATTTTAAAAAGGTTCATCAATCAACAATTGGAGTAGAAAAGACAGCAGTACAAACAAATGACATGTGTTTTTCAAGTAAGTTAAATTTATTTATTTTTCTTAATTAGTATGGCAATGACGATAACGTTTTTGGATATTTTTCATAAAGATAATAATGACATTAGATGCCAAATTCTTTTTATTGAAAAAAATATATGAGATTATGTATTGAAGTTTCAGTCTCCCGGGAAAACATATAAGATCACACCTTCCCCCACAGTATTCGTTTTGCTCTCATCCCATAAGACAACCTTTTTCTCTTTCCAAGATTCACGAATGAAATTGTCAGTTTCTAATGAAGAAACTGGCATTGCCTCAACATAAGGTCGCTTAGGCTCACTTGGTGCAGCTTCTTTAGTTACCGCATCATCTAAAGAATCACCAACATGTTTTAGAGAGCCCTTAGGCCACTTGACAATGCTCCAAATTGCCTCACCAACAAGCACTGCATCCATAGTGGGAAATGGCAAGAGTATTTCACTATTGATAGACTTCTTCACTATCACCGATACATTTTTTGTCCCAATCTTCACACCACTATAGTAGGCCTCCGGATCTATTGCACACACTCCACCAATTCCAACCACTTCATTCCCCACCATCATCATGACCTTGTCCCCACTTCTGATAGCCATCCCCTGTCATTACGATTACGGAGAATTAATTATGAACAAATTACAACCAAAGAATTTCATAAGACCATCAAACATGTCCTTCTAGAGGGGAAGAATGGCATTGTTGCAAATCTCTAGAATGCATGAATGAGTCTATACAAAATTTTCATGAAAGCATGAATTATTTCCCTAAAAATTTTAGCAATTTGATAAAACTTTTTCTAAAGCATAAATTATTTTCACCATCGTCATGACCTGATTCATGCATCTGATAGTAGCCATCCCCTCTCATTATGATGACAGGAAATTGATTATGAACAAACTACAACCAAAGAATTTCATAAGACCAACAAAGTTGTCCTTGTAGTGGGGGAGAATGGCACCAGTGCCATTCTCCATGTGGGATTGTGGGAATGGCATTGGTGCCATTCTCCATGTGAATTCGGCTTTCCTATGGAGAATTGCATATCCCATCTTTGAAAAGGGGAATGGCACCAGTGCCATTCTCCCCATGCATTGACTTGAGAAAAACATTTGTTTTCATAAGAGGAGAACAGACTAGTGCCATTCTTCCTTTGGAAGACAAAATTTTGACTTGGGACTTTGCCTTGGGAGAATGCCAATGGTGCCATGCTCCCTTTGCAAAGCCAAAATTTTATATTAGGACATTGCAATTATGAAGGCAAACTTTGAATCAAGACATTGCATTGGGAGACTGGCACTCGTGCCATTTTCCCTTTGCAAAGCCAAGATTCTGAATCATGACATTGCAATGGGAGAATGGCACTAGTGCCATACTATCTTTGTGAAGTAGAAATTTTAATCACGACATTGCATGGGGAGAATGGCACAGCCAAAGTTTTGAATTGGGACATTACAACGGGTGCCATTCTCCCTTTATGAAGGCAAACTTTGAATCAAGACATTGCATTGGGAGACTGGCACTCGTGCCATTTTCCCTTTGCAAAGCCAAGATTCTGAATCATGACATTGCAATGGGAGAATGGCACTAGTGCCATACTATCTTTGTGAAGTAGAAATTTTAATCACGACATTGCATGGGGAGAATGGCACAGCCAAAGTTTTGAATCGGGACATTGCAACGGGAGAATGGCAGTGGTGCAAATTTTAAATTTTAAATTTTTGGCTTTGTAATAGGAAAATGGAGAAATGGAATGTCCTGATTCAAAATTTTGGCTTCACAAATGTAGAAGGGCACCAGTGCCATTCTCCCATTGGAATTAGTGGAATGTCAATCTATAGGTTTAGTTTGTCTAGATTACCACTAGCGGAGAATGGCAGTGATGCCAATCTCTTCCTGGCAACTACATAATGACACTGAGATCATCAAACTCACATGTGGAATGGAATCGGACACCACTCTCCTATGATCACAGTCTCCGCTCTATAGAGTTCATATGGATTTGTGTCAATCTCTGTGGAGAATGGCAGTGGTGCCAATCTCATACCATGACCTGAAAACATGCACAAGTAATCCTAAACTCACATGTGCATTTGCACTTTTGCCATTATCCTACTGTAGCCAATAAAATTAGTGGAATGTCAATCTATAGGTTTAGCTTGCCTAGATTACCACTAGTGGAGAATGGCAATGATGCCAATCTCATGCTGGCACCTACATAATGACACTGAGATCATCAAACTCACATGTGCCATTTTGACTCTGTGAAGCCAAAACTTTGAATCTGGGAGATTGGCACTAGTGCCATTTCCCCTTTGCACAGCCAACATTTGAATCGGGAAATCACAATGGGAGAATGGCACTGGTGCCATTCCCCCTTTTCAAAGCCAAAGTTTTGAATTGGGACATTGCAATGGTAGAATGGAAGTGGAGCGAATTTAGAAATTTTTAGCTTTGCAAAATGGGGAGATTGGAGGATGGTAGTAGTGCCATTCTCCCATTGCAATGCCAAAACTTGAGACCATAGACTTTGTGTGTGTGTGTGTGTGTGTGTGTGTGTGTGAACGTGGTATTCATTTGAAACCATACACTATTTTACTTCCATTTATTCATATATGTGGTAAAGTTGATCGATATTACTTTATGAAACCTAGCTCGTTATGTGAGTTTATTCACATTATTTTGGTTATGCTAGGTTGGTTAAGTTACAAATTTTTATGTTAGAGTATGTTTTTCTTGATCAAGGTCCAAGTAATGTAAAATTTTAAGGTGTAGATTGAATTAGTTTAAGAGAATGTGATTTTTCTCCATGTTAAAAAAATTGTAATCATGCTCATCATTAGATTGCAAGCTATGGATTTTTTTAAAGAAAGATGAGAATAGGTTAAATAAAAGGCATGAGGACAATGTAAAAAAGGAAGAAAATGAGTGTGGACAATGTAAAATAGAAATAAAAGAAATGCATACGTTAGATATGTTAAATGAAAGAAATAAAATAATTGCAATGAGAATTGAGGTGCTTGATTCTAGCTATGTGATCTTGAAGGAATTCTTTGTCATTCTGCTTCACCTCATATAATTGATTGATCGTGCTCCATTTATGTCCACTGGGAGCAAACCCTACAATGAATGCTTTCCTCAGTGTCAATTGACCTGTTCTTTCAGGGTGAGAGCCCTATACCATTGGCCTGCCTTGCCATCTAGACTGAGATCAAATGCATTAGCCATTTCTAGATTTCTGGGAGCTCCAAAGGATACACATATCTGCTCGAATCGCTCCATGTGGGGACTAGATCTCCTTCCCCAAGGAATTTGGTCATCATCTTGGAGATGGCTATGGGTCAACTCCTTGAGGGATTCGTGATCCCTGCTTGAAACACTGGTACAGGCGGGGGTGGTGTGCCCCCCCTTCCTAGTTCATTAACCAGGATGCACATCACCTCATTTAATAGCACCGTTAGGGAAGCTAGTGCAGGCGGTGCCATTGTGGGCCTAACAGGACGTAGAGGTGGCTTCAAGCCTCTGGTCCTAGTGGTGAAATCCACTAATATGTTACTAGTACTGGCATTGGGGAGGAAGCGTGATGGGATATCTCAAGGTGTATGCCTCACGCACACCTTGGTTTCTATGTGTGAGTGCTAGAGGCACAGTTAGGTGCCCACAAGCACAGTTAGGTGGTGGAAGAGCCACATAGGATGACTGAGAGAATCTAGGAGCAGATTGAGGAGATGATTGTGGAGCTCTGAAGTCATCAGTGATGTCAGTGAGCATGTATGAGGTGCCTACTTAAGGACCTCACTCTTCTTCATTCTACAAGCAAGTAATGCAAGTATTCTGAGTTTGTGTCCACTCTTTGCTTTCCTTTCAGCTTTCCAACATGGTATCAGAGCCCTTTGATCCCCCTTGAGCCCATTTCTGCCACATCATCATCTTCTTCTTCTCCATTTTCCTCTTTCTTCCCAAAATCTTTGAGAGCTTGGTTCTCCACCTACAAACGACCATTGCCCAAACCCTCTGAGCTGGAAACTCCTCTAGTATGGGCAAACTTCCACCTGCAAGCAATTGAAGAAAAAACGTCTGTGGTGGCTGCCATTCCCCAAATAGCGCATTTTTTGCCATTTCTTCTACTGCTCAATACTCCCTGCATGCTCCGCCATTGCCTGAGCCCTCTTAGGAGTAGATGGGCGACCTCAAGACAAAGATTTTGAGCCATTTTTCAGCTCATTTGGTTCAATAACAAGGGAGAAATCGTCAAAACTCAGGTTCAGACTGTAGCAACTCTCTCGGGCAAAAGTGCACACCATTTCATCCAACCTCTGTGTTGGACCCTCTCTGGTATATGAGCTTTCTTTTGCTTTAGAAATCCCTCTTTTCCTTGCTTTGAAGAGTGAGCTACAAGCCCTCCAAGTTCAGCCTTTTGGTTTTGACAGTTTTGGACAAGTTTTTGAAGATGATGCTACATAAAATGCTACTCTAGCATTTCTAGTTTTTTGAATCTTTCAATAACTTCAGTACAAGTGTGGCTTCAGTTTTGTTTTGAGTTGCTAGACCTGGTTTTGATTGGAAAGTATTCATTTTAGCCACTTCTATGAAGCATGTAAGAAGAAGCATCATTGATTGAATATTGGTCACTAGTCTTTGCTACATCAAGTGCTCATATTTTGGAAGTCTTTCAGTTATTTTTTGCCTTGTAAGAGAGATAGACACTGCCCAATATATGGGTTAGACCCTCTCATGGCTACCCTATTGAATCTAGAGAAGTTCAATGGAAAGGGCTTCCACACATGGCAGATGAAGGTGAAATTTGCATTGATGAGGGAGAACTTTGGGGACTTGTCAAACCTACTCCTACCGCTTCTTCTACGGCCTCCAATGCTAGAGAATCCTCAACTCCGACATGACTGGCAAGGGATCTAGCTAGAGAAGAAAAAGCATATGGTATCTTTGGTCTTGCTTTAGGAGATGATTATATTCACCATATCTCTGACTTGGAGTCTCCTTCAGAAGCTTGGCAGAAGCTTGACATGATTTTTGGTGCTAGCTCTCACATCTCTAAACTATCACTTAAAATCTCTTTCTTTGAATTGAATATGGCTAGTGGTACTACTTTGGCAGCTCATGTCAACTATATGCGGAGTCTTATGACTCAGCTTGCTTCTATCAACTCTCCTATTACTCCACATGATGCTATGGTAGTGTTACTTAAGAGTATGCCTGAAGATTATGATCACTTAGTTAGCACTTTGAAAAATCTTCCTAATCCTAATCTTGAAGGTATTATCTCTGCCCTCCAAGAAGAAGAAAGGCATATGGAGCTCAGGAAAGGCAATGACACTGTTTATGCTGTAAAAGTCCAGAAGGGCAAGGATACCCCTTGCAATCACTATGGAAAGACAAATCACTTTTCAAAGGACTGCTTCAAAATTAATCCATGCAAGCACTATGGCAAGAACAACCATAATGAGAAGTTTTGCAGAGCCAAAGCAAAGACAGAAAATGCAAATCTACTTTCAGTTGATGAGCCTCCACAAGATGAGGCATCCTTTGAAGATTATGCATTTTAAATCATCTCTATGTATGCTCTAGATCTCTCTTTTTATGTCAAGGTACTCAGCCTGGATAGTCCTCCAAAATGAATGAAAATAAACTATTATGTTTTGTGTGTTTTGTAAACACCTCTGGTCACCGTATGATGTAGGCCATGTGTATGTTTTGCTCCATGGTACCTCCTGCAGACATTGTGTGCATGTACATGCAGGGGAGATAACCATTGGAAAGTCTTTTTGTATCCCTTTTGTTTACCTTACACCCAAGGGAACCCTTGCTAGCATGAGAACCTAGCCATAGATTTATCCTTGACCACCATGAGATGGCATGAGAAACTATGAGACTAGATGTATCCTTGACATAGCCTGAGGCATTTCCTTGAGGGGGGGTTTGATGGGATATCTCAAGGTGTATGCCTCAGGCACACCTTGGTTTCTATGTGTGAGTGCTAGAGGCACAGTTAGGTGCCCACAAGCACAGTTAGGTGGTGGAAGAGCCACATAGGATGATTGAGAGAATCTAGGAGCAGATTGAGGAGATGATTGTGGAGCTCTGAAGTCATCAGTGATGTCAGTGAGCATGTATGAGGTGCCTACTTAAGGACCTCACTCTTCTTCATTCTACAAGCAAGTAATGCAAGTATTCTGAGTTTGTGTCCACTCTTTGCTTTCCTTTCAGCTTTCCAACAAAGCGCCTGGCCCTCCATCCATTGGAGCAATAGCTGCAGGTGAAAATGCTCGGACTCTCGGAGGAGGTGGGTCACAGGGCATTTGCATGGAGGTCCCTTGCATTGGGTGGTAGTGTGGAACTTGTGGTGCCACATAGCCAGCAATGGTCGGGGGCACTTGAAGGTAGAGAGCTCATAAGAAGCCCCCCTGTGAGAGCCTCATGCATCTCCTCAGCTAGGGTCTCATCCTACAAAGTCCCTCATCCATGGGTCTTCATCCTCCATACCTTCCCATTGAGGGTGCCTTGCAAAAGCTATGGGTCTCGAGTCCACGAAGGTGGTTTCAATTCGTGTCTATGGCTCGGGAGCTGGTTGTTGCTGACCTTCCCTTCCCATAGACATATTGGCAAAGGGGTTCTCCATGTCTTCCGAATTCGTCTTGCCTAACCGTCCAAACATGTTGGTGATTGTACCTCTTAACCTAGATGCTATAGGAGTAGGAGAGTTGGGGGGAACCAAAATCTCAAGTGCATGTATAAGATCTCTAAAAGGGGACAATCTAGTTGAAGCTTTTAACTTTGTATTTTTTTGGACTACCCGAGAGATATCCCAATGGGCGTGGAAATAGGACTGAAGCTAAGGTTATGGTCATAGGGATGGGGATGTGCACAGCTTCCGAGCAAAAACCTACGAGCATAAAAGTCTGAGCAATAATTTTTGACACCAACCATGCTTGTATATTTCTCAAAGAAATATACAATTCTTTCTTAATTTCTCATTTATGGAACCATATACTTACTTATTTTTCATTATAACCCTCATTTTAGAGAACATCATCTATAGATGAACGAATAGTGAACACTTTAGAAACTCCTATAAATACCTCCCTACCATACTCTCTTTTAAGGATTATGGTAATTCAATCAATTTAAAAGAGTTTCCCTAATCTTTAGCAATCCCATAATTGAAGCTCTCATATAACAATGTATACCATATTCCTTGGATGAGTAGGAAAAAGATATTGGAAACCTCATACTTGAAGCCATTATAATTAGTCATAAATTAATCTCTAATACATTATCAAATACGGGGAGGCAAGGCAAGGGAAATATTTTCAAAATATTCCCAATTCTCCAAACCTAAGTACTTTTAAGGAAATGTGCTCTCTACTGAACTCCTTCCTACCATAATATGAATTAGGGAGAAGTTGTAACTCTCATATACATATTATTTTCAAATTTTATCTTTTATAACTTAAAAAATATAATTTTAAGCCTACCATTTCATAGATCATGAAATTTTGAACATTTTTCCTTTTTACAGCTCCTCAATCTGAGCTAAGGAGAAAAAGTTATGACCCCTTCTGCGTAGGCTCTCCAAGGGTATTCCGCCGGTGGAATAGGTTTGGGCAAGCTCTTCAAACCATATTCCTTTGGCAAAATATACTTAGAGGGTCTACCAAAAAGGTATTATATATTTTTCTTAGATCATCTTGAGGAACCGTAAAGAGGATGTTTGCTCAAAATTTCATGATCCAACCAATGGTGAAAGGAAAAGAAAGGATTTTTGAAAGTCATAAAATAAGTCACCACTTGGAAATTATATACGTATATTATATGAAGGTATATTTATATCTATATCTATTTATCAATATTTCATATTTACTTACATATTCCTTGAAATAATTTGGAATCTTTTGCTCCAAAAAAATGACTTGAGCCTGTATATTTTGAACCCTCCCACCATTTGTTCGCTCGTCGCTTGGGAGTTTTTGCTTGGAAAATGGAAACCCCCTAGGGATGGGAAGTGACACATGTTGGCAAGATAGGACGCAAGTGGTATCCCCACGGTCATGGGGTTGGAGCTAAGGCTATAGGTGGAGGGATGATAAGGTCGATAGGATATGAGTATGGCAACGGGCGCAGGGTCGACAATAAGACAACGGTCATGGGGATGAGTCTTATGTGAGACTATACTCGTGGATATTAACAGACACTCAAAATGTTTATGATTTGAGATTGAAATCTCCAAATCGAAAACTTTCCAAAGTGAATTGATAGCAATTCCTACTATAAGGTGAAGAGGAACATGGTGTTGAACCATGATGGATGCTCTCACAAGAGTAGCAATGGATGCTTTGATACCCTGACAAAAAAAGGAGGCAAGATACAACTCCTACTCCATCATGTTCTCCCTTACCATGTCGTAATGCTAAGAAGAAATGGCTCTTTCTAACCAAACCAGCATATCTTTCCACAAAATTAAATGGCTTGCAAGCCTTGTATGCGACGTGCTTGTTATTCCTTATTCCTTTATTTATTGAAAGCGCAACATGATGCGATGTTGCACAAACAATGTATCATGAACTCTACCATATAAAATGAAGAAGTGGATAGTTTTGAGTTCACTTATTTCCTACAAGTCATAAATATGGTGACGTGTGAAATGCCAATGCATAGAATGGATCTTATTCTATACTTCAAAATCATAGTTTTTAGCAAAGTCTACCACAAACACAAACATGTAACTAGGGAATTCTAAATATATCCCTTGAACCAATGTTCTGTCATTGGGTGATGTAATTGTGAGTAATAGAGGGGCCCAACTTGATTTTCAACAATTGAAAGAGATCCCATCACTGCATCTCCTTGTTCACAAGATCTTTCCTCTTCTTTTTCTTTCCCTATTTTATCCACAACCTCAACATATTCAAATAACTTCATGGTCATGCTAAATTCTTTGCACCATAGTTTTTGCATTTTCCCATGCAAGTGATTTCTATCATCAAACAGTTTGTCTTCCAACTTTGGGTAGAATATTGACTCCCATAACTATGTGACACCATTGAAAGTATGAACTATAGATGAACATGTCATGCTTATCCATCTCTTGCACAAACCTCACATATACATTGACATCAACATACATGGAAATCAAAATTTGGAGACCGCATGTGGCTGAGTGACTCCTCCAAGAAAGACATCTAAATGTGATATTCGTAGTAACATGTATATCTATCTTTTTTTCATGAATAAAGAAAGGCTTCACTAAATCAAATGAACCCACATTAATTTACCTTCACTACTGGGTTTTCAAAGTAAGTTTTTTATTTTGAAAATACATATTTTAAGTTCTTTTAGGACATTTTTAATTTATCTTGTTAGTACGTCTTTAATTTTTTTAAAATTAGTACACTTTTTGTTTTAAAAATACATATTTTAAATTTAAAAACGTTCAAAATGCAAAAACTATATTTTTCCCATTAGTACACGAAACCTTTTAATTAGGATTGTATCATAGAGTCTAGTCCAAACACCACATGGTATATTTTTTGTACTACATGGTATCTTGCAAATACCATGCGATATCTAAAGCACTAACATGTGGTAGAATTTTGCCACGTGTAGGACCATGGGGTTGATTTGAAATATCACACAATAATCCAAAATATTGAGCAATAATTTTGGTCTACATTTATAAAAGAGGGGCCCCACCATCATTTTATTGCATTCAGTTCAGAATCCACAACTTCCTACTTTTTCCATTAGATTCTTCTAGGGAGTTTGTAGCTTTGGTTTTCAATATAATTATTTGTGTGTTTGTGTTTATGTTTGTCAATCAGAGTGGTGTGTGCATTCCAATTGCTGGCCTTGATTGTCTTGCCCTAATTGACATGATGAGAGAGAGAGAGAGAGAGAGAGAGAGAGAGAGAGAGAGAGGGAAGGGGGGGGGGGAGTGAGAAATGGGGTCAAATTTTGGTGTGTGGCTCACTTTTTTTGGCCTTGATCACCTCCTTTTGACATAGTATATGTATCTTATATATAGGCATCGAGTAGGAATTCTTTATCATTGAATGTTGTGTGGATTACAAATTTTTTAAAATCATTATTTTGGATAGTGGGCATGATTTTGTTAGCAATCTTGGCCTATTATATTGATCATCAATACATTGAGACTAGTGCACACAAGACACTTTATACACACATATGTGAAGGCATGCAATGTTGAGTGATCACGCTCAACATCATGTGATCATATGTGAATAGCACTAACACATATAGAGTGCTATAAAGGAAAGGGTTAGATGCCCTAACCCTAACCCTAAATGGGTTTGTATATATTCTACATTTTCAACTAAATCTAGTGTACAATTAGTCAGTGCTATCTAGTTGTGCCCTCTCTCCTCATCTCCACTCTTCTCCTCTCCCCTCTTCATGTTTTATCATGGTATCAGATCTCCCTTGCCTTTTGCTAAGGCATTGTGATCCGCGAGTGCGAGAGAGTGTGAGAGATCGATTGAAAGTTCTCCAGTGATTGTGAGTTCATTACATTCTCTTCCAGTGAGAGAATTTCCATCCATGTTGATACAATTTCTGTCAATAGGATTTTTGTTCATCTCTTTTGAGAGTTCGTGAGAGATCTAGTGATTGAGAGAGAGATTTGTGAGTTATTTTTCATTCATTTCTGTGTGAGAATTCTATTCAATTCATTCTATTCATGAGAGAAAGAGAACTTTATTCCATGAGAGTGAGAGCTTTTGTCAATTTGCTCTTTTTGAGTGACACTAAAAGAGATAAGTTGTGTCCTCTACTACAAGTTGCTCCAAACCTCAACAGGAGATCTCCAATGTCTATTGCAAACCTCTACTCTAGAGTCTGAGGTAGGTAGGTGCACAAGGCAGTGACTCCTTCACCATCAACGACTTTAGGCAACTAATCTTTGACCTTCTATAGCTTCAAAGAATTAAGCAAGGTCGTCGAGCATCTATGACCAGCTCTTAATCAAAGTCAACTCATCTATGACTAAGGCAGTTGCAAGGCCAAACTCAAGCCCGAACTCTTTGTGTAAGGCCAACTGCCTCCTCACAGCTTCTCCATCCTACGTCTCATGGTCAACCAACACATCCTCCCCCCAAGTCCAAGTTGTATAGAGATGGAGGAGGTCTAACCGTATGATGCGGTTAATCTCATCTCGAGGGATGGACTCAAGTGGTGCATCCATGCTGTACTAGAAGGGGGGTAGGTGGTCCATCTGGATACCATGACTTGCAAACCATGAGAATATGTGTGCATACCATGAATCAGCCCTGCCCTCTGCTAGTTGTGTATGGAAGACTCAAGTGCCCGCCTGGGTAGTCTTCCATGGGGTAAGCCCCATACAAGTCACTAACTAGAAGATGGCATCGACCTGGAGGGGTGTCATGGCAAACTCTACGTGGACTATCTGATGTGGGATAGAATGTCACATGCACTCCTGCACTTGGGTGCAAGGTGACACACTGGCTACGTTGACAAGTGCATTAAATTTCCCTATTAGAAGATTTTGTCATATGTCGTGACCCCTTTGTGAGCCCTTGTCTAGGGATAGTCAAGGACAAGCTACGTAAGTCATTCTCTCAAGCCCTATGTCAGTTCCTTGTTCACTAGTATGCACTGGAGAACGATTAGTGTTTCCATCGTAGGTTAGGTTAGGTCTAGGTCTAGGTCATAGCCTAGGTTAGGAGCCCCAGAGGGGCCCACCAAACATTGAGGGCAAGCCCTATGAAAGGCTCCCCCAAAATCTACCCACAAATGGGGCAGAGGGAGGCTTTTAGTGTTTCCATCTTAGGTTAGGTTAGGTCTAGTTCTAGGTCATAGCCTAGGTTAGGAGCCCTAGAGGGGCCCACCAAACATGGAGGGCAAGCCCTGTGAAAGGCTCCCCCAAAATCTGCCCACAAATGGGATAGAGGGAGGCTTTTATAGGCCAAGGAGACCCCCCAACTAGTCCGTTTTGGCCGACCTGCCGGTCCGCTAGTTGGTTTGTTGGGGGCTCCTCAGCCCCTATAAAAGGGCCTTTGTTGCCCTTGTTTCAGCATTCAGCTCCTTCAGTACAGCTTCTCCTCCAACCCTTGTGCAACCCTGGAGCATCCTAGATCTGGCCCTGAACTCCATCAGTTCCTTGACAGTACAGCTCAGCGAGATTCGAAGGTGTTTATGTAGCAAAACCAGTCCGGGACTTGGACAAGCAAATGGAGCAAGTTTGGGTGGCTATTTCATCACCTCTTTGCAGCTCTTTTACAGTTTATTCAACTCACTTCACAACTCTATCACTCAGCTCACTTCTCAGTTCTCTCTCAGTTCATATCTCAGCTCTCTCAGATCTATTACTCTCAACTTCACTCTCTCACTCATGCAGTAACCGTGCATGACCATGGAAAGCACAATCCTCATCCTTGCCTTGTAGAAGTGTCCTACATCATCAGTGTTGATAGCATCAAGGTCTCGGTCTCAGTCTTGGTCAGAGTTGCCTCTCAGGTCGTTGGGTCTACAATATGTGTGCACAGTGTACTCTTCATAAGCGCATTCTCGTGCTCTCTGGAAGAGTGTTATTTGTATCTTTCAGTTCTCCACGTATTAAAGCCAATTCTCCCCTGATTGGGGGAGAGGGCTCTCAATGGATACAGGGACCCAATTGGTTGTCGACTCATTCTCTCTCTACCCTTATCTCCATTCTTCCTCTAAGGTGCATGAGTATCACTCCTCACTAAAAGATTTAAAGGTCTTGCTAACACAATCAGATATCCGTCGCACGTTACACAGAAGGCTTGCTCCGAATCGTCTTGGAACCCAAAGTCACCTGCAACCGCTCGAATCTTTTCCACGCTATCACTAAAATGTCGCTCCCCCAGAAAGGTGCTGCATACATGGTAGATGGCCTCACTAGAGTGTCGAAAAGCCAACCCTTTGTTGGTGGGTCCTGAAAGTGCACCTAAAAGCACTACCTCTCTAGGCAAGCCGAAGCTCCCAATCCACTTGTCTCTGGCTGCTTGGGTCATCTTGTAAATTGGCCCTATGAAAACTACCCCCAGGTATGTGTAGGACTGCACTATCTCTATTGGCTCACCACGGTAGGTGAAGCTATGTCAATGTAGCACAACCCGTGAGGTGTTGAAGATCATAACCTTGGTTTTCCCAAGGTTAACTGTCAGGTCTCTCTCTGCAGAACATCTCTAGTGCCTCCATGTGCTTCTGCAACCCCTCAGCTAAAGACTTGCATATAGCAATATCTGTATCATCAAATCGGCTAGCAATGATCCCTCGCCTCCTAAATGGTCAATGAAGAATGTGATCTCGTCAATGTAAAGCCCAAGGAGGGTAGGGGAGATTAGGCATCCTTGCTTCACTCTGATGCTACTCTCAACCCAATCTGATAGACCTCGTGGAGCCCAAACTCTCCCTCTAACAGACTCGTATAGACTCCACTCCCCAAACCAGAAGCTTTAGGACCCGGTCACATGCACTGGAGTTTGAGTGAGGAGCATGGCAGGGACTACCGTGGCATGCGAGGATATGCAAGTTTTGTGACTCACACCATGTTGAGACTGAGGAGCATGTTGCTATGGTATGCCCGAGATACTCCCACATTAGGGCAGATTTTCACTCACTTTTGAGCAGACACACGCGGCTATCTCAAGTCCTCTCATCCTTAGCTCCCTCGATCATTAGCACAAGGGGTAGCAGCAAACATGGCCAACATGGAGTGGCCAACCCTCTCATCGAAACCCCCCTCTGCCCTAGCAACCTCAACAAGGATGCGATATGCTACAATGGCAGCCATGACGCCCTCTCTGTTTGCATGCAACTACCAACAAGCAGGTTCAAACCGACCCATCATTGGACAGCATGAACAGATTATTTTTTGCAGCAAGTAGTTAGAGACTTAAAGCTGGAGAGCTGGAAGAAGTTAAAGCTCAACTTCAAGTTCTAGAGGGACTAGGCAAGCAAGCAATAATTGATGAAGTTGTGAAATCATGTAAGAACTCTCCCCCTACTCAACTAGTTTCTACAGTCAAGGATATGGTTCAAATTGACATACAAGTAGTTAAGAAAGAAGTAACTATGGAGTCCGATACAAAGGCAAGCAAGACTGATATCCAAGAAGAGATCAAAGAACACGAAGCCAGACATGATCATGCATTGAAGATTAGAGTAGGAGGGCTCCCTAAAGGATGGTACAAAGAGGATGACGCTTTCATTGAGACTGTAGCACATTTCAAAGCTGCCTTACCTGGCAATGAATGGCAAGTTGACGAGGATAATAATGAGGATGCTGATGATGATGGAGGAGTAACTTATATCCAAAATCTGGAGGACATGCTATCATTACAGTTAAATCATGAGATCTACGTGTAAAGCTTCTCCAACAATCCTACAAGCTGAGAGGGACTAAGATATGGATAGCTGAAGAACTCACACGAGCTAATGATTTCAACTCTGTGAACCATTCCTGATGATTTGTCATATGAGATGATGCACTGCTATCAATGTACCAAGGATTCTGTTCTGCTTGGTCGACTTGATAGCTAAAATCCTCTTTTGGATTGCAATCAGTTTCTAGATACATTGTATCAGTTTTTTGCATTTCCTCATTTTCAAGAAACATATTCCCAT
This sequence comes from Dipteris shenzhenensis, assembly GCF_047967505.1. NCBI lineage: Eukaryota > Viridiplantae > Streptophyta > Polypodiopsida > Gleicheniales > Dipteridaceae > Dipteris > Dipteris shenzhenensis. The sequence goes on along the minus strand of NC_141612.1, from coordinate 14,411,197 downwards.
GTTCATTTGCAAAATGACTGTGACTAGAATGTCCACCACGAAAATTCCCTCAATTTCTATTGGATTGACTACCGTGATCGTACTGCTTCTTGCGGCAATCTCTTTCATAGTGTCCAAACTTATGATAGTAGTTGCACTGGATGTTTGACACGTTGGTGGATGCATTCCCTAATCCTTGGAATCTTCCTCAATTGGAATGATTTCCTCTTTGCTAATTCTGTGCCATAATTGGAGTTGTCTAACTTAGCAGATGCCTCCAGATTGAGGCTGCTTGTCATAGACATGGTGCAAGAAATATACTCAAAGTGTCGTGAAAATCACTTTCTGAATCAACTGCAGAACACTATGGCAAGTGAAATCTAAACTGTCGATGTAGATAGAATTGCAATATATAATCCGATTTAAATTACAAGGCTTGTGGAAAATGATGTTGGGAATAGCCAAGAGGCTTTACAAGGCTGAAATGATGTGCACAATATCATGAAATAGCCAAATAGGCTTTACAATGATGGCATGTGTGTGTGAAATCAAATCATGTCCTATCTACCCACCACTGATCAATCAGCAATGCCTATGAACACCCTGAAGTCTACTCACTGAACTAATGAATGTCAGGTCTCAAGTAATGTGATGATGTGAAACCATATGTGAGCATAGGGACTGACTCCGAGTAGGTACTAGTCAAAAATTTGGAGCATGTCTTAGATTGGCAACTTGGAGAAATTCAAAGCATCTCCTCTATGGCGATCTAGCCCACTCTGATCTAGATCTATACTAACCATCGATCGATGAAAGAACAACAAATAAATTATTTTCTTGGGTTCTTTTTATGTGCTTGGTCAAATGCATCGATGTAGAGGCTGATGTGCATGTAGGAAGTGGATTTGTCAACGAGGATCAAAAGTGAGTAATACTTGTGCTGAAATGTACGTAGAGCACAAAAAATTGATCGTTTCACCTTTTTGTAGTACCCTCAAATTCCTCCTGGATCAAGAGATACGGCTTGATCTAGGTGGAGGGGAAAAAAGGAGTGAAATGTGCAGTGATGATGCGGCTTTGTGAGTCACATCCAGTGATGATGTGGCACTGTGCTTAGCAAGAGGTGTGGCAGTGGAGCACTGTAGTGATGTGGCAATCAGGTGCACATGAAGTGCCTGTGGAGCACTGTGCATGCTTGCAGAGGGTCAGTGCCACGTGATAGATGATGAGGTGGCAACTGAGTGACCTAAAACAAGGTCAGGTTGACCTAACGAGGGTCAAGGTAACCATGATGACATGGCAAGATGACAACTGGCAGGTGAGTCAACAATGACATGGTAGGATAAGGGTTTGCCTATGTGGTAGATGATGTGTACATAGAGGATAGGGTGTTGACATCGCAGCTATAGGATGCTACTGACGTGGCAGATTAGGTCACCACATGGCACGGTGTGTGAGGTAGAGTTGTTTCCACATGTCACATGGATAGCTACCCTTGTCTATCAAAATCTTTTATGGATGCTTAGGAATATTTGGAGATGTCACACTAGATGTGATGGAATCAGAGCGATGCTACCAAAATCACGTGAGATTCCGAAGACATTGGTTTTCCTCTGTCATCTTCCCGTTAGCCGTTTGCATGCGATGTGTAGCCAAGAGCCCGTGAGCTCTGGTTTTGGCATCAATGGAGTTGAGGGCGTAGGTTGTCGGGAGAGCCATTTGGAGGTTGTTTTGATGAGCCGAGTACCAAGTTAGGTGTCATTGCTCCGATGGTCGCCTTGCTGTGAGCAAGGAGCTTGGAGGAGCAGGTGCCTGGCTATGGCTAGATGGAGAGCCTAGCTAGCAATGGCACTATGGCTGTTGGCATCTGTTGTAGAGCCGCTATTTGGAGGGCGACGTTCGTCGAGCCAACTATTCCCTTGGAGGGCCATGGAGAAGACGTCGATTCCGTGAGCGTTTGGGAAAAGTGCAGTCCGTCTTGGATAAGTAGCCCGTGGCTGCTCGGGAAGATGTTGGTTGGCGACTAGCTCAAGAGTTTTCAGAGCTACTTGCTGAAGAGACTGGAGGTGTTCCGACTGTAAGACTGTGAGCTTGCTACTATTTGTTCTAGTTTCATAAGAAGCACTCAAGGTCGAGGCTAGCTTATGTAAGAATGCCTGATACCCTTTAATGTTGTTCTCATGCTCATGAGGGTGAGTCTATTCGCCGCTGCTTGGAACCTCATAATCAGTGTCTTGGTTGGTGCATCAGCCTTGCCCACTCTCCAAGCTATCTCGCACATCAAGTTAACACCCATCTTGGTGAATAAGCTACAGCATCAGCCATAGGGGTGTCCCCTATTGTCATCCCTCTAACTAGGACATTTAGGGCCTTGCTACCGCGTCTCTTGTCCTCCTCCAATGCATCAGAAATGAGCACCTTTTTAGGGACTACTGTGCCCTTTTTAACTACATCTTTCCATTCTAGCATGTTGGCCTTTCCCTTGGTAATTTGCTACGTGAGTTCAGCATGTTTACCTTGCATGATGGTCTGCAAATCTATCATTTCTTTCCTTACCTTCTCATTCTCAGATTTCATCTCATCAATAATCTTGCATCCTCCTTTCGGTGTGCCCTTGGTGTCCTTGAGCTACTATATTTCAGTAGACATGGCTTGCATTTTATCTTAAGGTAGATCCTTTGTGCTTCCCATGTTTTCTCTTTTTCCCATCCCTCTCTTTTGCCTTCTCCTTCTTCCATTGTATACCTTCATAAGACTCGAATATATTCAATCTTACAAATAAAAATTTTTTTATAGAACAACCAAAAGAACAAAGGAAAATTAGACAAAATTAAGAGTAAATGAGGAAAATAATAATAATAATAATAATTTAGTAAGCAAAGCTATGCTTATGTTCTCATCAGTACTACCCAAGCATAAGCTGCCATTTCTAGCTTCTAGTTTCTCTATCTTTTCAATCAAGACTAGGCAGATTTGTTGAGTTGGGTGATGACATCAGAGCTAGTCTTACATGGTGTCCCTACCATATATGTTGTCACTGCATTTTCTAGAGATTGCTTCCCCCATGTATCCTCTACACATCCCCGTGTAGGCATTGTGTAAAACCACTCAATTGAAAACCCTTTTTTCCTTGTTTTTTTCAGAGCATATCCTTGGTGTCTCTGTTGTTTGTAGAAGTAATGTAGAGTAAAGAGATTCCTCACATGTTTATTGCCCTAGGTGCTCTTTAAGCATGCTAGTGTCTTCTTCCCTGTCCTTCCTTGTCTTTTCAATGCTGCATTGTGTAGTGATTCGAATTTCTAATCTTGAATCTTGATCCTTGCTGGTTCTTCTTGGTTTTTTGCAGGATCGAGGGCTGGAGCAAGTGTAAGGGTAGGTCGGGGGGGGAGGGGGGTGTATAGGTTTGTTGAGATATTGAGCTCCACTCGTGATATGCCAGGGTGACTGTTGTGAATTTATGTCACTGACTTATTAGCTGCAGATGCGGTTGGTACACCGCCCACGAATAATAGCTAGATGACAGCTATCCTTATCTACTCTAGTTCGTGGCTCAGTTAGTATGCCACCTTAGTTAGTTGAGTTTGGTTTGAGACCCACATATAGGGTTCTTCTATTTTCTTTGTACTAGAGTTCTTTTGGCTTTCACAACTAAGAAGAGAAAAACTATTTTCAGCCTCCACCTTTGTGTGTATTCCCCCATTGTGTATGTGAGAAAGCCGCAAGTGAGACTCCTTCCCTCTCTCCCACTATCTTCACAAGGTTGGATGACAGCCCATGGCAAGGGCCTGTGGGCTAGGCGGGGGCTGAGAACAGGCCCCTCGGCCTATTTCTTGAAGCACCTAGCTCCGTCTAGGGGCTAGGATCCTAGACAAAGGTCGTGGGTTGCTATCCTATGGATGACAACAACAAGGCTCTCTCTCTCTCTCTCTCTCTCTCTCTCTCTCTCTCTCTCTCTCTCTCTCTCTCTCTCTCTCTCTCTCTCTCTCTCTCTCTCTCTCTCTTTCTCTCTCTCCTCTGCTTCCTCCTCCCTGGCGCCACTGGCACTGCTCTTGCCCCCCCCAACGTTGCTCTACCCCTCCCCGCTGCTGCCTTGCCTGCTGCTACCGCTGCCCGCTACCCAACCGCTATTGCAGCTCTGCTCCTCTTCCCACCTCCTCTTCCCACCTGTAGCTCCGCTCCTCCTCTCCTCTCCCCACCTCCTCCTCCAACTAACTCCTTCTATCCTCTAACCAAATCCTTCTACCCTCCTCCACCAACCAACTCCTCCTACTCTATCCACCTAAACCCTAAATCTTGCTACTCGGGCGATGGCAAGATTGAGGGGTGGGCCCGAGCCCACCTAATTTCCCCACCATCATCTGTGACAAAAACATGTCAATTCGGCTTCAATAGGCAAAGCAAGATGCGAGAAAGAGGAGGAGAAAGATTTGAAAGGCAGGAAAGAGATACAGCTCAAACTCGAAGATGTTAACAGACGCTACAATCGTAGTGGACTCGGAATGGACAGCAAGGCGGTCCAGAGGACGGCTATGTTGATAGGATCCTCAATAGCAGCTTCTCTGACCTCATCAGCTTCATCATCCATGTCCATCCTTGACCTGCAAACACTCCCACCAACATCCATGGTAATGAATACAACCCCTGATCATACAGTTCCATGGTGCACAAGCACGACTTGCAGCCTTATGACACATGTCGATCTTATGTTACCACCCTTCGATCTCTATGGATGAGGACCTCACTCCCCTACAGATTGAGGAGAGGCATGCTACAGCAGCGGGATCAGGCACACAAGGAGGGAAAGTGGGCAGTGGTCCGAGATGGTTGGCTCCTTACAGGCCCTCGACGAGCACCCACCCCTAAATAGGGGGACGGGGTCTATGAGACATTGACATCTGAGACCCTATCTTGTACCATTTAGAACTATAATGGTACCTTATGTTCAGACCCAAGGAATTTCTCAAAATCCCACATAGGTCGTGACATAGTTTTTTTCACAGAGACACATTATAGTCCAAAGCGCCCTCTCCCAATGGTCAGTGGATACACTTGGGAGACTGCTTTCAGAGACGAGACGAGGGATTTCTCTGCACCCGGATCAGACACACGGATAGCCAGGATCTATTTGTCATGGTATGCCATTTTTCCCTTGAGCACTCTCACTTTGCCCGTGATGTCCAAGAGGAGGTTGACACATCATCGTAGGCAGCCCTATTCTAGGATATAGTTGACTTCTCGAGTCGTGGGGAAGTCCTCTTGTTGGGGGACTTCAACGCAAGGACAGGGGCACGTCAGGTACCACTCATAGACTTCAAGGATGACTCCATTCTTTTGCCAAATATTGATATGGGGGATGCAGGTATGCAGCGGGTCTCAGCAAACAGGAGGGGCCCGGTTACTTCATATGGACAAGCACTATTGCATCTTGGTCAGATGCATGATCTCATCATATATAATAGCCTCGATAGATGGTCCCCTGACTTCACCTCGTATATCAATGACTTCACACTAGCACCTCTCCCCCCCAGAGCTGATCACACCTATCTTTTTTTCTGCCTCACCATACCTCGTTTGTTAGTACCCCCCCCTCGCAAAGAAATTCTGGAATCTTTTGAAACCTAGATGGCAGCTTATGCTTAGGTACTGATAAGACCATAAACACAGCTTTCTTACTAAGTTGTTGTTTTTTGGAATTTTAAATTTTTATCATTTACTCAAAGACAAACTCCCTTCTTTCATTTGTTTTTCACTTGTTCTATTAAAAAGATGAATTTGTAAGGTTGAATATATTCTAGTCTTATGAAAAAATATATATATCAAAACTTCACAATGTTCCAAGAATCAGACTTCTTTTGAGCTTGTCAAAGTTCACTTCAGTGATCATGCTTGATTGTGCAACATGTTCCGTATTCTCCTTCACCAACAAATGTGTGGAATGTCCTTTTCTTCACACTGGTTAATTGTTCAATAGTATTGCCTACTGAATATTGCTATTTTGTGTCTTTGGTTTGAAGAGTGAAGGGTTATCTCTAAGGCAGTAGGAAACATCTTAAACATTGTATGAAATAACGTTGTGCTTTTCATAATAATGATTGGAATTTCTAGACAAGACTACTAAACCTGAGCTTCTTTTAATTGGAAATTCAAATCTCAACTTGAGACCATGAGGAGCTGTTTGATGTTTATTTAATACCTTGATCGACACTCATCATATTTTTTCAAGCTTATCGTGCATAGATTCTACAATTCGGATGCATGCATATCAAACATGGCTTGGATTTACCTATCATTAAACATTGTGGGGCTCAGTAAAAAGAAAATTTTCAGCCATGCAAATGAGTTCAGCATTTCAATTGGCTTTGACCTCCCTCCAGCACTTCCCAAATCAATTGTTTCAAAACTAGCTTTACTTGGAAATGGCTATCAAGAGCACACTCGGCTATGCACTCAACACCCAAACAACCAAGACAAACTACACTTTTTCTCCTACTCAATCTCTAAAAATCAAAAACCCCACAACAGAAAACCACTCCATCACCAATCCAATACTTCAAACATAAAGAAGACACCAATCACCTCAATACCTAAAGAATTTAGGGCTGATTATACACAAGAGACCTTATCACTTCATTTTTCAAGAAGAAGACCAACACTATCACTGTGAACATGGATTGCAAGAGTCACTTTTGCTCACAAACCCAAATCGACTACCCACGGACTCAAGTAGAACTTCCATGAGTCTCTTCTACATACAAGATGTATTATGAAATGCTAATGACTCAAAACGACCAATAATGAACATCTTCTTGGAAACCTTGTGATCATCCACAATTTGGAAGTAAACAAAAGCTCCTGAAATAAGGTTCGCTTTCCTCCGCTACTTACAACGTCACATGTAGAGCCCAAAATACCAATGTGACTAGCAACAACCTCCCACAAAGCGAGCAAATATCATGCAATTCAAATCACCACTCACAAGCTGGTGGTACTACCATGAACCAAAACGGCCTCCCCTACAATCACTGGAGTGAGGAGAAGCTATAAATGAAGATGAGTAGCCCCCTGTGAATTCCTGGGATGTACAAGAGCTTGTGAACTGAAAACCACCACACACAATCTACTCAAATGAGAAAAAGCGAAGCTGCTCAGGTACCAAGATCAACCTCTCATGCTGATGGCAGACCCACTATCAACTGCAGCAAACAACAAGCTGATGCGAACATCCATGATCTCCTTGAATCAATCAAGAACCTCTGGAAACAAGCAAGACCTGGGACTTTGTAGAAATGAGCAAAAGGCGAGCGTACAAGAATCATTTGCCCTCCTCTACTCACATCCACAGCTCAATTGTAGCAATCAGAGACCCCGACAAATCAAATCAGGTATCATCCTAGCTGCTCTATGTCCTCCTACAATCCTAGAGCCTGGCGAAACAAAAACTAGCTACCCTCTACAACTGATGACACAGCCAAAACAAATTGAAGCAAATAAAGAGCTTTCTTATGATCTCTGAAACGAGCCAAATCCCCTCAGCTGAAATCAACAACTACCTATTACTTCTGCCACACTTACGACTCTATGGTCACAACTTGATTGGAGCTATCCAAAGATGCCCATAAACAGCCACCCACAAACACTGGCACAACTCCTGTATAATGAGCAAAAGCTTTGAATTAAATCACTAGTGGCAACTTCCTTTGCTTATGGTGCACCTTGCAAAATTGAAAACAAACAAAAGCTCCACGAGCCACCCATGACACTACTAGTGCAAGCAACAAGCTACCAGGAACAAAATTGGTAGCTCTATGATCTTCCACACTCTATAGAGTGGGCAAAAGAATTCCTCCCATGAACTCTGTAACGAGCAAAAGACTCCTACAATCACCAATGAAACAAGTCACCAGCTCCTTCAATTGAATCAGCCACCATACAACTGTAGCAACCTAGAAGCTTGCGAACTATTGAAAATAAGGTAGCTTTCACCATGAACTAGAAGGAGCACTAATCTCCACCAATGATGACTACTGAAAGTGATCCAGAAGCTCCACAATGAAATCAATAGCTCCCTGCTACAAACTGAGGTGAGGAAAACTCTCACGAACTCTGAAACCAGACACCCACACGATGACAAGCAATGACCATGAGAAATAGGCTCGGCGGCTCCTTGCTTTTATAGATGGCGAAGCTCCATCCTCTTTTTCACGTAGCCTTTCTTTTTCATGCAAATCTTTTCATTTCCATGGTTCCTTTACATTAATGATTGAGAGCCCTACATTTATGCTACATGGCCTCCTTTTATCCACCTCCTTTGCTTTCTTTCCTCTAATCACTCCTCATATTTTTGACCCCCTCTCAAGCCACTATCCATTTGCCTCAAAAAATCACCAACCAACATGGAGTTGCAGGATCAACAAAATGATAGTTTTTTTCTTGCAATCGGGCACATGCAAATTGGAAAGAGTTGGTCTTTCTAAATCAATAATGTGACGTAGGTAAACAAGATTTGGTGTGAAGATGAACTTCAACATTGTGTATTTAACATATGCGCACAGTTTTCAAAGCAACAAATTCTAACCCTCAATTTGTCTCCTTCTAGGGGATATAAGTAGAATCTATTTTTGGCCTTTCCCTTTCCGACATCACTCCCTTTCAGACGGATCTTGTGTTCTATCCAGTGCCTTGAACTAATCCTTATGGGAACAGATGATGCACCATATTTTGAAATTAGAGTATCTTCTTGCCAAACATACTGAAACCAATACATGCCTTGTATAGTATATTCTTTCTTCAGGCTACTCTTATTGAACTGCAGTATCGAGACAAGGTGGAAAACATATGCTTCTCCTATATACTCTTCTTCAAGAGAGGCTGGTCAATAACGGTTTTAAAATTCATGGAAGTGAAATCTTCTTCCTGTTACCAATGTTACAAGCACATGCACAATCAAAGATGATGGAACATTAGTTTCTTTCTTGTGTGTGTTAATGAGGGTGATATGTGCAATTAAGCTAATACAAATGTTCATCTTGCATTTTATAGTATTATCTGACCTTGCGTTGAATATTCTAAGGATTTGAACATGTATCATTTTACATGAATGATGTTTTGGGTTTTTCTTGTTTGCCCCCTTGTGTATTCTTAAAACTAACATATTTTTGACCAGCTTCCCCCTTATTTAAGTGATTTAAATATATATACATATTTTGATATTAATATAATAAAGGACATGTTTCTTATCGATTTTTAGGTAGACATTTGAAGAAAAAATGGTAGCTGCAGATGAAGAGTATGAAAATACAATGGGAAAAGCCATAAGTGAGGTAAAGAGAAGCAAGCAATGTGTAATAACTAATTAGAATATTATGTATACATAGTTGAAAGATAATTGTTTAGAGAGAAAGTGATGGAGAACATTAGTTTCTTTGAAATTTTGATACGGTCTTTTGAACTTTGGTAACATCTACAAAAGTGGAAAGTAGAAGCAAGAGTCAAATTATGTAGTAGGAGAGACAAATTCTCTCTTTGAAATATTTTTAGGGAAGAAATGGATGCTATTTAATGTTGGAGATTATTATAACAAGATATCAACACAAAGATATGTATTTTTCTTAGCACAATGAACAATATGGAATGTGATCCTTAGTAATATATTTGCTCAACAAAAGCATAAGCTATGACTTTTTAAATTTTCAATAACTATGTAATGTTTTGGTTGTTGCATGTATTCTTCATATAAGTCTCACTCCAATTTTAAGAATGCCTTATCCACATGCACCTTCCTCTTATTAATGGTTGCTAATAGTTTAAAGAATTGGCTTTATGCCATTTGGGCTACTATTACTTATGATATTCTTTATATTGATGTGTAAATATTTTTGGAACCATTCTATCTCCTCATCCATGGTAGCTAGCAATTATAATGTCTTTTATGCATCTTTAAAATGTGTAATTCTTCAATTGGTATTATGTTAGTGATCGGTATAGCATTTGTTTTTTCAATGTGTTTGCCCCTGCTCATATACCAATCTTGTGGTTGTTTTTTCTCTCTTTTAGATATTCTAGATTTTTGACAATCTTTTGCTATGTCTCTTCGTGAGTCTCCACTCTCAATGATACATTTGATCAATGTGTGCCCCTTACTTTTCCCACTATATGTAACCATTATGCACTTTCAAGATTTTATATCTATGTTCTTTGATTGTCACTAATGTGTCCATATTCAGTACATCCAAATACTTTGAAATGTCTTATGATCTAGTGAATGTCCTATATATGTATGCACTTTTGCACTTCATTCCCATGTATTTTTCCTAAATGCTACTATATGATCACATTGTTTGTATTTGCATATGTAAGAAAGGCTTTGATTTCATTCCCACAAAATACAAGCGATTTATTTGACATGTATTGGACACCTCTATCTACCATTTACATTCTTATATTTTTCTTGGTCTAATTTTCCAACTTTTCTAGTTTTTTTCAAAATTAGAAATATAATTGTCTACTATTACTATGAATGTTGAACCATTTTTTGTATGTATGCAGATCCATTATGATCCTTATCTATCCTCAAATTACTTTGAGGTCGTGCATGTATAATCACTTTCTTTTCTTTCAATGGATAGATGCCTTTTAGCCATTCTTTGGGATTAGACTTATAGGGTGATGTTGCAATAATCAATCCACATAGGATTTTATCCTTCTATTACATATGGCACAAAATTATTGCTTATTGATTGGTCATTTGTTTGCATAGGTTGATATCTTCTTTTATTCCCAGAGAAAAAGACTTCTATTAATAGAAGTATGAAGAAAGGCCCAAGAGCAGTCTTTAGGCAAGAGTACAACATGAATAGCATGAGAAAAACTAGAGAGGATCAAGATGGACACCTCCCCATTTGTAAGCCCCCATATGAGGAGAGTGTGGGGGAGGTGGACCAGGGTAGGATGGGGCTACAATTGTAAGTTCAAACAGCTCAAACCAAATCGGGCTACAATTGTAAGTTCAAGATTGCACAAGTTGTGTGTAACTTGGGAGAAATGGATTGGTGTGTAGAATCATGCGATATGCTACCCATCACCTTCCTATGTTTCAGGAGTTTGAATGAAAGCCTACAATCTGCTCTGGATAGTTACAAGGATCTCCAGTTTTGACAGAATTCTCTCTTCAGTTGTGTTGCTACTTCTTTTCTTTGGAGAAAAAAAAAGAAATTATGCTCAAACAGTACAATTATAAGCTGCAAGGTTGGAACAAGTTGTGTCACTTTGGAGTAAGTAATTGGTGGGGAGAATCGTGTGACATGCCACGGCATCAAACTTCCGATGTTCCAGAACACAACTATTGGGCTTGAACCAAAGCACGGATACCGCTGTGATTACTAGACTCTTTACAACTGAATTAAAGTGCAAGCTCCTGCGAGCCCTCCTCCCTCTTGCCGTAGCCCCTACCTCCCTACCTTCCTCCGCCTCACCTACGCCCTCGCCTCACGCCCCTCGCCCCCCCTCACCTTCGCCTTACACCCCTCGCCCTCGCCTCACACCCCTCGCCCCTCGCCCTGCCGCCGCCACCACGCCCTCGCCTCGCCCCTCGCCTCTCGCCACCACACCTCGCCCCTCCGCCCTCCGCCCTCGCCCCTCGCCCTCGCCCCTCCGCCCTCGCTTCCGCCGCCACCCTTCTCCCTCGCCTTCGACCTCCGCCTCCGCCCTCGTCTTCGATCTCCGCCCTCTGCCCTCGCCTTGACCTCCACCCTCGCCTTCGACCTCCGCCCTCCGCCCTCGCCTCGCCACGCCCTCACCTCGTCCCACGCCCTTTACCTGCCGCCTTGACTCACCCCGCCATCGCCTCCTCTTCCTCTGCCCCGCCTCGCCTCGCCTTATCCTCCTCCGTCACACCCAGGCTCCATCCCTCGTCTATCTCCCCCCCCCTTTTTGGTGGCAGCCTCTTCTTCATCGGAGGTCTCGCAGTTTGTCTTCGCGGTATCGCGGCTCCCTGCCTGGAACCGGAGGCCCAGCCAGACCCTCCCTCTCCAGATGCCTACCGCGTGATCTTGACAGAGCAACAGTCGTCTCGAGTACAACAGGTTGCCAATGACTTTGCCCTCACTTCCGTCTATGGCAGAGTCATTGGACACTCTCCCTCCAGACCAGCCATCAGGGATTGGCTTCAATCCACTCTTATGCTAGAGGACAGCCACATCGAGGAGGTGGCCCTTATGGGAAGGGGCATCTTCTGGCTTAAACTCTCCATTGCGAAAGCTGCGAGCAACCTGATTGCTGGTTCCCCCACATCTGTGGATGGAAAGATCATCATGATAGTCCCTTGGTACTGAGGATTCAGCGCAGCGGACTTTGATGCTCGGTTCCGCATACCTCGCCACCCAGTGACGCTAGTTTTTCCAGGCCTTGCTGCTGAGTTGCGGCCGATAGTCAGGGACCTGGGTTCCCACTTTGGCTAGGTGATGCATGACACTTTCATCGACGCGGTTGCTGCGACAGGAGCTCCCAGAGTCCGTGTGGCTGTGGCAGACCCTGTGTCCCTCCCTGTAGTGATTGAGATCGTGACAGATGCTGGCAGCATTACTCAGAGCATGGTAGTCACAAGACAACCAGGCCAGTGCCTGAGGTGTCACGGCTTTGGCACAGCTCAGGAGGATGGTCCGGAATTTCCTGTGGTCTGGGGGGGATGGTCTCAGAGATACCAGAGCCAGGGTAGCCTGGCAGACAGTCATTCTTCCGCAAGCTGAGGGTGGCTTGGGGGTCATTGATCCTGAGCTTCAGAGTCAGGCCCTACTGGGCAAGTTAGTTATCCGCGGTTTGACCCTGGGGGGGCAAACGTGGAAGATGTTACTTCAGCAGGGGATCAATTCTTGCGTCCCACGCCGAGGTGGAGAGTGGCTACCGTCCCTCCGATGGATCTTCACCTCTGCACCGCTTACTCACCCCCGCTCCCCGCTCATTCGTAGCCTTCTCACGGTTTGGAGGCGACTCCGTCTCATTCTCCTCCAGTCCCCTCCTAGCAGCCAGGAGGAGATCGACCTCCAGCCGCTCATCTGGAACGATCAGGTCAGAGATACCTTGGGCCTTCAGCTGGGGGAGAGGTCACATATCCTGTGGGACGGTTGGATGCGGGGGCCAACCCGGTCCCTTCGAGTTTGGAGGGACACTTACAAACACTTGGAGACCGTTGCTCTAGCAACCGCAGCCGGAGGTGTCCGTGGAGCTCAAGCGAGACGCACAGAGATAGATGGAGCGATTCCTGCCGGTTGGTTGGTTCCACCCGAGATTCAGATCCTCATGCCTGGTGATGACCGTTGGCTTGGACGGTTCACCCCCCGTGGCATCCCACTGGTGATTGCAGGCGGGATGGACGACACCCCTGTTTCCTTCTTCGCGGTTTTGGGGGACGGCCGACTCAGGAGAGAGGGTGTGTGCTCATCGACCCCCTTCTCTCGTGGCAAAGGGTTCGGATCGTAGGCCTCGTGGGGAAGGTTTGGCGGATCGATCCTAGTATAGAGCAGGATCAGTTGCAGTTATGGCGACTCTGGCTTTGGGAGGGGCGGGCCCTGTCAGAGCTTGATTGGGACCCAGGTGAGTGGAGATGGCCAGAGGTTGTGGCAGGCCAGGGGTCGACCCCTTTCTTCGCTTACAGCATGACATTGGGCAGGAGAGTTCTCGGGAGGATGCAGAGCCGCCCGCCCACCCATCGGCCCAGTTGGTATGCTCAGGGTATCTCCAGGCTATTTTTGCAGGCCTTCTGGAAGGCCTTGTGGGAGAGCTGGCGACCGCGGAAGATTTCCTACTTCCTTTGGCTACTCGCCCACAAGGGTCTTCTAGTAGGGAGCTGGTTGCGGCAGATTGGTCAGGATGGACTTTGTCAGATTTGTCATGAGGACGAGGAGTCACCAAAACACTGCTTGTGGAGCTGCACTCGCGGCCAGGAAGTGTGGAGGTGGACCTTCGGGATCCTTACTCGCGCAGCACCGGAGTTAGGTTTGATCACCTGGGGCGCGTTCTGCTGGTGTAGCACCACACCTGGCTATCATCAGTTGTTCGAGGCAGGCCCGCAGGACCCCATGTTCCTTATCACACAAGGGACTTGGGGGCCGCTTGAGGGCATCCCGCCGCACTTGGCAGAGACGGACACAGGATCTCAGGAGAGGCAGCCAGTCTGGGAGATTATTAGCAGCATCGTTGGATGGCACATTTGGACCTCGCGCTACGCGCAGATCCTCGGTGGTACGTCTCTTTCGACTGCCCAGGTCATGGCCAACATCTGGAGTGAGATTATACACACACTCAGAGGCCAGTGGGACAAGATACAGGGAGATTCCCGGGCTGGCCGGGAGAAGCGAAGACGTTTCCTCCGAGATTGGGATACGCAGGGCCTCTTCTTCGAGCATACTTCTCAGGGCCTTCAGTGGCACTATTCACCACCTCTTTGGCTGTTCACTCACACCCGCCTGATCCCTCCGTGAGAGAGAGCTTTTTGTTTCCTTTTAGGGCTGCGTCCGATTTGTGAACGCAGCCCTGTCAGCTGCAAAACTGACCTCACGTATCTTGTTTTTTCAAAGTAATATAATCAGCACTATTTTTTTGGGAAAAAAAAAGAATTAAAGTGCAGGAAATTACTCTCAAATGACTAGCAGACAGAGAATTATAATCTAAACCTGAGATAGACAGGAGACAAAGGAGAAAAGTGGTCATTGGCTTAGTAGAACAACACTGAAATACAATGCAGCAGCGTGCTGTTGTAGAACAGTAAAATCAAAAGGACTTACCACCCCTGGATCTGATCTGAACCAAGGTGCCTCTGCTGTGGACTGTTGCTGCCCTGGTTTGTAGAGAATTCAGCAACCAAAGGAGAGACAAACTGAAGAGGAAGTGGAAGGACAGATATGGCTACTGATGCCTACATATTGATGCTATATTAAGAGCTGCCCTGCATCAAAGTCACTATGGAAAAGAATGAGCACGCTTCCAACCTGTCATGACTCATGACTTTCGGCCATCTCCAGTGTGTTCATATAGCAGTCATAAAAGGGCCTTTGCCGTGGGTGTATTAGTGATTGCTACCACCATAAGCATCGCCAAGTTTGTACTTGTGCCACTGTCCAAGCTCCAACCTGTCTGAAGAAAAATATAAAGCAATGAAAATGTCCAGTGTAATATACTTATACTCAATTACAGTTTTAAGGATACTCGTATGAAGCTGACTAATTCTGTCATTCACCATGTTTTTGAAAGCACCAGAAACACCTACAACATAGCTTTATTTAGAATGAAATTCCAAAATCATTTCTATATGCAGGCTACAGATTCTGTGTGCCTGTTCGATTACAAACCACTCTGTAGAATGAAATTCCAAAATCATTTCTATATGCAGGCTACAGATTCTGTGTGCCTGTTCGATTACAAACCACTCTGTATATAGCCACACTATAAAAGCCGTTGGTGTCAAGACAATGTTCATCACTCGAACCGAGCCTTCTCTCATAACTCATAATTCAGAAGATCTTCAATTTTGAACATCTCTTGCAGCTTGCATTCTTGGAGAGTGAGTAACTTGCTGTGCAGATCATTCTTGGGGTCATGGAAAAATGGAGTTCTGGAAGCCTTGACAACTTGTTTAAGCTGATCCTGCAGGCTGGCCTCCAGATTGAAAGCATTCAAGCCCTTCACAACCATAGCAGTTTGAAGCTCTCTCTCTGCTTTGAACCAAGCTTTCCACGCCTGAACAGCTGGCCTCTTCTTTTCCACTTCTTCCCCTTGATCTACTTGAATCTCCATAGGATCATTCACAGGCTGCTCACTGCTTTCATTCTCAATCTCCTCCAGAGCAGCTTGGATGGGCTTGGAAGCAGATTTCTTCACAGAGGATTCAATCTTCTGTGAATCCACCAGATAGGCCCTTGCTTTCTTGCGTTCATCCGACGCCACATTCATATACAAGCTCAGATATGGCAACTTCAATGCTACAGCAAACCCTGCATATTGAGGAGAAATCTTGGCGAGACATATGTCTGTGCCATCCTGTTTCCTCAACTTCACCAGACAATAGATAACCGTTAGATTGTCCATTGTCACCTCCTCATTCTCACCACCAGTAAAGGCAAAGATCAATAAATCAACTCCCCATGTGTGTTTACCACATATAACTGCACAGTGGCGCTCAAAGCACTTCAGAGCATCATCAAATGTCAGATCAGAGATCTTCTTATAAATCCTGTGAAATGAGTTGAAATGCAATCGAGCTTTGGTTAGCAGCCTTTCCTTCTCAGTCAGCTCCCGCTTTCCTTTCCGAATCAGCTCCGACAATGACTCTCCAGCCAAGTGCTTGCAGAAATTATCCACAGTGCACCAGCCATCACCCTGATCTGCTTCACTCATGGCATTTAGCAGGATGATCCTAGCTACAAGCTCCCCTGTATATCCTCTATCAATCCAGCCAGCTGCAAGCCCAGTCACTAATGCACCATAAAGTTCTCGACTCCTTTCCTTTCTATGCAGATAGCTCATGGCCTCAGCTGCAGCCTTTGCAACTATTGGCTCAATGCTCCATGCCGTCCACACGAGTTCACGAGATGGAGAAACAGAAACAACTGTGAGGAGATTGTTGGCCACCAGTTTTGAGGCTAGTTTAGAATGGGGATCAATATCAAGCCCAATGCTGGCTCCTAACAAAGCAAGTGCAGCATCTTCTGGGATGACGGTACCTGGAGTTGGCCTAGTGATGTACTCAGCCCATTTACCAGCACCTCCCAACAGCTTATCGCGAGCAAGTTGGTACACCTCCTTGAAGGCAGACTGCCTCATATCTTCATCCTGTTCTTTCCCTGTAGGCAAATAAGACCTGAAAGTTGCCCACCACAAAGGCCGTCCATATCTCACAACCCAGTAGGGTCTAACAATGTTGTTGAACATTCTACTAGTGGAGAAGAGCGGCTGCAAATCCTTCTCCAAGACATCTGCTGAGAAGCACCCCCAGATCGGAGGTGCTAGCATATATTTACCGGCGGATACACGGTCAGATGGATCAGCCCAGTCTGGAGCTGCAAAATTTGTTATTTCAGAGGATGTATCCACGAACAGCGATAGAACTCCACATTCTGACATGGAACGAGCTGATCTTCTGATGGAAGGGAAGGAGTTTTGGTCATCAAGATTTCTCACCAGATGTCTAGCTTCATCAAAAACAAATAAAACCTGCAACTTGCCATCTTGTGGGAAAATACCTTTTGGAAAATGCTCAAGAAATATCATTTTAGCCTCCTTTTCCCAGCTGGCCCATATAAGCTCCTTCTTATCCTGGCTTCCTGCCATATCTTTGAGACGGGGTGCTATCCCTTCCAGAAGTTGCTTCATCGTCCCTTTCACTTTCTCCCAATAGTCCTGGCCGTATTTCCTCATCTTCGTCACAAATCCTTGTTTGGTTTCCCCATTCCTGATCATGTCTGACAACACTGTAAGGCATGCAATGAAGTAAGCCAAAGAGAAGTTCATGCACTCCAGCTGCCCTGGTACGCCCTCAAAAGTGCGGAGACGCTGGTTTGCTTCTTGACAGAACCAATCTGCAATCCAGGACCTTTTGGGATAGCCACTCCCAGATGCAAACGAACAATACACAACCCATACCCCTTGCCGCCACAATTCACACACCGTCCTGGTCTTCCCCCAGCCACTAGACTGGAAGAGGCCGGCAACTGGAGCATAACCTTCCCCCTCCAATATGTACGTCAACGCCTGATGCAAAGTGTGGACATTGTCCAGGTTCCGGTATTCCAGCTCGAATGCCCTTTCTGACAGACCACAAGAAGGGGAAATGAGAGCTAGAGTCGGAAATCTTTACCTTTCTTCAGTGGAGTCTGAAAATTTCGCACCTCTGGCGAGATTAGCAACCGCTGGTGTTTCATGCTCTTCTATGCCTGTAATACACAAAATGAACCAATAACAAGTGAGATCCAAAGACCGATCTCACAAGCAAACAACCAGAAGAGAGTTAAAAACCACGATACCTTGCGATTTCTCCGGTGCGCGAGCATGCACGACGCCAGCGTGGATGTAATCGATCAATAAATCGCCAGCATGAAACCAAACCGCCTCAACCGGAAACCACTTCAACTTCTCCGAACGCCCTCTCCTCGGAGCACCAAGCACATCCTCGGCACCAAGCACATCGATCAGCCAATCGAAGAAGCGCTGCGTATCTGCAACGACTGTGTGTGGCACGGACATGCGATTCACTCCCGACCTGCTGGCAAGAATGAGAGCATCTGTGGCTGTCTCGCGCAACGGATGCACAAACACTTGCACTTCCATCGTGGGGATTCGTTTAGGTTATAGAAGCAAATATCGAAGTAAGGGAGCTTTTATGTCTTTGGGAGGGTGCCACGTCATGACTTTGCCTTTCACGAGTAAGATGACCCATCTACGACGGTTAGAGAGGTCTCACGGTGGGGTCTCAGAATGTATGATTCCAACATATAAAATTTCAAGTTTTATATACAAATATCAAAATTTTTATAAAAATTTCATGTTTGTGTGTTGTAAATCTAAATATTTCAATGAAACATGTCATGTGTGTCTTGTGAGTGCATGCATGCGCGCGCACGCGTGTGTGTGTGTGTGTGTGTCTTCTTGTTAGAAATTAGATGAGCTACTAAATTGATCGATTGATATATCAACACAAACACATAATCATATGTTGAATTGACTAAAGGTAAATTTCACTTGGGGTACATCCAAAGGATGCAATTTGCATGCATTGTGACTCTTCAAACTGGACTCTAAGGTGCCAGTCCCGAGAGAGAGCCAAAATCCCAAGTTGCTAGCCTGCGGCCCGAGTGCACGCCTTCGAGTCCTGCCTTGGACATGTCACGCTTTACGCAAGAGGGGTCACGAACCCTTGCGACATCGTCGTCCTGCCAAGCGGAGGTCCAAGATGGTTGGTTGCCAAGGGGTCGCGAACCTTAGCGAATCACCCTCGTGGCCGACTCCCCGTCTAGCCTACGCGACTAGTGCCTCGCAACCTAAATGTTGCAACCAGCTTAAGGTAGCTTCCAGGGCTGGACCCGTGGACCCGTCCGATCCGTTGTCTCGAACACGAAGAGCTTGTCGTGCCCAACGCACCGGCGTAGGTTTCGTCCCAATCCAAGTCCGTATGAGCAAGATATGACCAAAAACGACCGGGATCTCCACGACCCGTGCCCCCTTGTCCGCTGAGGTCACTAGCCCATCACGTCCTGTGCATCGTGTCCTGAACCCAGACACCCAAGCCCCTGCTTGGACGTTTACCCCGATCCTCCTCTCTTTAACGTGCGCTCGTCCCACCCCGTGTGTGAGAATGCAAGCAGAAAACTACAAGAGAAAGCTCGCGCGATGAACGTTTGCCTGTATTCCAAAACGTCAAGGCGTGATGGTCTCAGTGGTATGCTAGAGGCAAGCACCTCCCATATACTCTCCACCTTTCAAGAAGAGTTGAAGTCCGCTTCAATGGTACAATCAACTTAGACCGACACACACGCTTGTATGTACAACTCAACACACCCTATGACAAAATTCAGATATTTACAAGGGGTCGGGACCGTCACGCCTTGTAAATATTTGAATTTTGTTATACCCCGATCCTCCTCTCTTTAACGTGCGCTCGCGCCACCCCGTGTGTGAGAATGCAAGCAGAAAACTACAAGAGAAAGCTCGGGCGATGAACGTTTGCCTGTATTCCAAATCGTCAAGGCGTGATGGTCTCAGTGGTATGCTAGAGGCAAGCACCTCCCATATACTCTCCACCTTTCAAGAAGAGTTGAAGTCCGCTTCAATGGTACAATCAACTTAGACCACGCTTGTATGTACAACTCAACACACCCTATAACAAAATTCAGATATTTACAAGGGGTCGGGACCGTCACGAGTGTGGACGGGGTCGCGCATAGTGATCCTATCCACACTCGTAACAGCCCCCCTTTGGCGCCTTAGGAACAAACGCCGCGCTGCCACCCCCTGTGGTCTTGCGGCCGTATCTGTTAGAGCTTGAAGAGTTGGACCCAAACTTGGACCTGTTGCTGTTGCTGACTTGGCCACTGTGGGGTTAAAGGTCACTGTGCCTTAACCCCAGTTATGTACAATACTCAAACACATATATAAATGAATGTAAAAGAAGATTAGGGTGGTTCTGCACCCACCAAACTTGTGTGGCTCTCCGTCTCTCTCTCTCCTTCTTCCGTTCTTGCTTCCGTTGAGAGCACTCTCAACTGGTATCAGAGCCCGAGTGATCTAGCTGAGCGTGCGTGAATGCTGGAAGCTCAGCAGCTCTGTGGGAGGAAGGAGAAGCTCTGTGGGAAGCTTTGTGGGTGACTTTACTTGCATCCAAGTGTGCAGAGACCTTGGAGGAACCTTTGGAAAAGTCACTTTGGCTTTACGAAGTGGTTTTGAGAGCCTGTTAAGAGCTTTCAAAGAAAAAGTCGTTTTTTTAGCTTTTCCCTGTTCCGTTCGATGACAGAGACTCCGTATTGACTTGTAGAAGCAACTATTACTTGCTTTTGGTGTCCACATTACTTCAGGAGCTTGGAAACACCTTCATTCTTGAATCTGGGATCATTTCATTGGATTTCTGACTCACTGTGTCAGTTCCTGCGTTTTTTGCCCAGGTGTTGAAACTCAAGTTTGGAGCAACCATTTGTAGATCTGTCAGTTCCGGTGGACTCAGGAGGTCCTAAAACTTCTATGTTGCTCATCATTCGCACTCTGGTGGAGTTTACAGATAGCTCTGTTTCCAAAAACGTTTTTCAGTCCGTGTGTTGGACCCAGTGATTGAGACCACGGTTTCCAAAACCGTCTGTCCCATTGCGTTCTGGACGCCCAAAAACCCCTACCTATCAGTTCTTGCGCGATTCGGTGAAGGATTTTCAGAGTTATAAATCTCTGTGTATTCGATTTTGTCTCTCTGTTATGCATTTTTCATACTAAGGTTTTGAAACCTTAGATTTATGCCACATGGCAGTGGATAAGTGTTGACTCCCATTTCTCACTCATCGGTTGGGATTTTGGAGTTCTGGCAGAAGAGAGATATTTGCAGATTTTCTTGCTGAGTCCGATTATGCAATGGCGCCCATGTTTTGAAGCATCTCAGGTTCTATTTTCAGTAGCGCTCATTACCGTGGGACTATGATTTCTTGAGCATACCTTATGCAGATCACTCTGGTTGCAGTTTGAGCAGTGTGCACTCATTCGTGGTGTGCATTGGGTTGCAGTGGATGATTTATAGGCCATTTGGATGCATTGCGGTCCTTATTGGATGCGCTGATAGGCCCAAATTGCCTTGTGGGATGCTATTTTTTATGGACGCTTTGCACATGGATGCTATTTTATGCTGAGGGATGGCTTTGAAACATTGCAGGTGATGCACTGATAGTGCTATGCTCTCTTGGATGAGACACTATTGATGCATATGCCAGTGGACAGTGTTTATGCTTGAGTCATTTGGCACTTATTGGCATTTTCTTTTGGGCCAGATTTGCTCATATGGATGCATAGTATATGCACATGAGTCAGATGCATCTTTTGATGCTTTGAGCTTTGAGTTTTGGTGACATTTCACTCTATTGTGGCATACACATTTGGGTGCACCTGGTATTTGGTGTGATTCTCTCTTGCAAGCACTAGCATTTGGGATTTTGTTTTATTTGCATCATGGCATCCTCTTCCATGTCTGAAAAGGAGTTTTTCAGCATTAAAAAGTTTGATGGGACAAACTTTTCTTTGTGGAAAGAACAGATAAGGGATGTGCTTATTCAAAAGAACCAGATTAAACCCTTGGCAGGGATTGAAGCTAAGCCTGCAAATATGTCTGAGGATGATTGGAATGAGTTGGATGCATTAGCAAAGTCTACTATTAGACTTCATCTTGCAGAGTCAGTTTATTTCACAGTAGTAAATGAGCAGACTACGGAAGATTTGTGGAAGAAACTGTGTGCCACTTATGAGAAGGAAACTGCCTCTAATAAAGTTTACCTCATGAAGAGGTTGTTTGAGCTACAGATGAAGGAAGGGGTCTCCATTGCCTCTCACTTGAATGAATTCAATATTATTTTCAGCCAGCTTCAGGCTCAGAAAATGAATTTTGATGCGGAGACTAAGGCAATATTTCTCTTATGTTCATTGCCATCCTCATGGGATACCTTCCGTACAGCTGTCAGTAACTCTGCACCTGGTGGAGTACTGAAATTTGATGATGTTGTGGGTAGCTTGTTGGCCGAGGAGATTAGACGGAAGTCTATGGATGGCAACAAGCAGGATGCAGCCTTAAATGTGCAAAGGGGCAGATCACAGTTCAGGGGGAAGTCCCAAGAAAGAGGGAAGTCTCGTAGCAAATCCAGGGCACGAAACATTGAGTGTTACCACTGTGGCAAGAAGGGCCATATGAAAAAGGATTGCTACAAGCTGAAAAGAGAGCAAAAGGATAAGAAAAAGAATGCAAATTGGGGTGCAAATCAAAAGGAAGAGAGTCCAAGGGAGGACAAAGGAAAAGTGAAGATCGAGGAGATCAATGCAGTCACACATGATAGTGACAATGACGTTCTCTTCATGTCTAGTTTATCTGCAGAGTTGCTTGCCACTTCAGATGATGCATATTCCCAGGAGTGGATTTTGGATTCTGGTGCTTCATTCCATGTTACTCCCCATAGGGAATGGTTCTCCACTTATGACAGTGGAAAGATAGGTTGTGTGCATCTTGGAAATGACTATGCATGTGACATAGTGGGAGCACGTGGTGGGAGCAGGTGACATAAAGTTTTCTTTTGCAAATGGGTCTGCATTTGTTTTGAAACATGTGAGACATGTGCCTAAGCTGACCAAGAGTCTTATTTCAGTGGGTCAGCTAGATGATGTTGGTTTTCACACCACTTTTGGCTTTCAAAGTTGGAAAATTCAAAAGGGCTCTATGCTTTTGGCTAGGGGTGCCAAGTGTGGGACTTTGTATCCCTTACATGTATTAGGGGTATTTGATCATGTTGTTGCAATAACCGAGCAGCCAAGCACTTCTTTGTGGCATTGTAGGTTGGGGCACATGAGCCAGAATGGAATGAAACTCTTATGCCGTTTGGGTTATGTACCGCATTTGAGTTTCTCTGATTTTGAATTTTGTGAGCACTGTCTCTATGGGAAGCAGACTAAAGCAGCCCATAAAAGAAGGGGAAAGAAAGAGTTTGAAATGCTTGATTTGGTGCATTCAGACGTATGTGGTCCCATGCCTACACGGTCATTAGGCGGGGCTGAATACTATGTGACATTCATTGATGATGCAACTAGGAAAGTGTGGGCTTATGCTATAGCTCGGAAGAGTGATGTGTTCCAGGTATTTCAGAAATGGCTGGCCTTGGTTGAGAATCAGTCAGGTAGAACGCTTACATGCCTACGGACTGACAATGGTGGAGAGTATCTCTCTCATGACTTTCAGCATTTCTGTGATACACGTGGGATTAAAAGGGAGCTCACATCCCCTCGTACTCCAGAGCAAAATCCAGTTGCAAAAAAGATGAACCGTACCATTCAAGAAAGGTTGCAATGCATGCTTTCCAATGCAAGTCTTTCTGGTGGTTTTTGGGCTGAGGCAATGAAGACTGCAGTGCATGTGATCAATAGATCACCTAGTAAGAGTTTGGATGGTGGTATTCCTGAAGAGGCATGGAGTGGCAAGAAGCCCTCTTACTCTCATTTGCGTATATTTGGGTGTGAGGCATATGCACATGTGCCAAAAGAGCTTCAAAAGAAGCTAGATCCTAAGTCTAGGAAATGCATCTTTCTGGGTTATGGTGAAAGTGGAGAGATGGGCTATCGTCTCTGGGATCCAGAAGCAAAGAAGATCATACGCAGCCATGATGTGGTCTTCAATGAGAAGAAGATGCATAAGGCACCCATGAGGGATGTGGAAATGAGGAGAATCACTTTCCAGGATGTGAATCCACCTGCATATGTTGATAGACAGCAAGCTGTCCATGCACCAAATGTGCAAGAAATGGTACAACCAAGTACTCCCACAGGTATACAATCAAGGGTAGATGATGGATCATCTATTGGTGGAAATGATGAGCCAAATGTGGCTGATATGCAAGTGGGACAGCAAGCTGAAATGCCCTTGAGAAGATCATCTAGAGTGTCTAGACCGCCTGATAGGTTTGTTCCAGGGGTAGACTATGTGATGCTTACTGATTGCGGGGAGCCTTCTTGCTATAGAGAGGCTATGATGCGTGAGGATCAACGCAAGTGGGAGTATGCTATGCAATCAGAGATGAGTTCACTTATGAAGAATAAGACTTGGGACTTGGTTTCTTTGCCACATGGAAAGAAAGCATTGCCATGTAAATGGGTCTATAAAATGAAGGTCACAGGTGATGATGTGCCTAGGTACAAGGCCCGCTTGGTTGCTAGAGGGTTCAAGCAAGAGAAGGGTGTGGACTTTGATGAGATATTCTCTCCGGTTGTGAAGATGACCACACTTAGATGCATGCTTGGACTAGTGGCATCAGAGGATATGGAGCTTATGCAAATGGATGTCAAGACAGCTTTTTTGCATATGGGGATTTGCATGAGGAAATTTACATGGTGCAGCCGGAGGGCTTTGAAGAAAAGGGCAAAGAGCATTTAGTTTGCAAGTTGAAAAAGAGTCTCTATGGTCTTAAGCAAGCACCTAGAGAATGGTATCAGAAGTTTGATGCTTTCATTCGGTCCCAGGGTTTTAGAAGGAGTGAAATTGATCACTGCCTCTACACTAAAAGGGCTAAGGATAGTAGCTTGATAATCCTGGCACTATATGTGGATGATATGCTATTGGCTAGCAAGAATACTTATGAGCTAGATGCATTAAAGGCCAAGTTGCATGAGGCCTTTGATATGAAGGATTTGGGATTTGTAGGTCATATTCTTGGTATGCGCATCACGCGTGATCGGAGTAGGAAACTCCTTTGGCTTTCACAAAAAGAGTATGTTACAAAAGTATTACAACGTTTCAATATGGAGGGGGGGAAGGCAGTGAGTACTCCATTGCCTCCATATGTGAAACTGAGTCATACAGATAGTCCCAAATCAGATGAGGAGAGGGCCATGATGGCCAAGGTTCCTTATGCATCAGCGGTTGGGAGTCTTATGTATGTTATGATAGCTACTAGACCAGACAATGCATTTGCAGTGGGAGTTGTTAGCCGGTATATGGCTAATCCACGAAAGAGGCATTGGGAGGCAGTTAAGTCCATCATGAGGTACATGAAGGGTACCAAGGAGATGTGCATTTGCTTTGGTAAAGGAGACATGCGTGTACTTGGGTACATAGATTCAGACTATGCAGGGCATGTGGATAGTAGGAGATCCACTTCTGGTTATGTGTTCACCTTTGCAGGTGGTGCAGTGTCGTGGATGTCTCGTGCACAGAAGTGCGTTGCTTTGTCTACCACAGAGGCTGAGTATGTTTGTTGCAGCCACAGAGGGTTGCAAGGAGGCTATATGGCTTGATCGGCTAGTGGGAGATTTGGGGATTCATACAGGTGTACCGACATTGCATAGTGATTCCATGAGTGCTATTCAGCTAGCACGGAATCCGGTCTTTCATGCAAAGACCAAACACATTGAGGTCAGGTACCATTTCATCAGGGAGGTACTTGAGGACAAGCGCATAGAGCTTGTCAAGGTTCATACAGATGATAACCCTGCAGATATGCTGACGAAGAGTCTACCTAGTCAGCGGTTTGAGTATTGTCGTGTATTGATGGGCATTGGATAGTATGCTCACTGGTGGTTGTTCTCCCTTAAAGGCACATTGTCCTTTAAGTGGGAGGTTGTGGGGTTAAAGGTCACTGTGCCTTAACCCCAGTTATGTACAATACTCAAACACATATATAAATGAATGAAAAAGAAGATTAGGGTGGTTCTGCACCCACCAAACTTGTGTGGCTCTCCGTCTCTCTCTCTCCTTCTTCCGTTCTTGCTTCCGTTGATAGCACTCTCAGCCACCGCCTGACCTTCCTGTCATGCCACCTCCACGGTTGCTATTGTTTCCTCCGTTACTGTTCCAGTGTCCGCCACTGTCTGGAGCTGACACACCCCTGATGTCGATCAATTGCTCCGCTATCTCCAAGGCATGTGGGTAATCCTTGGGTTCCTGTTTCTCTATGTCCCTGCGTACCCAAGACTGCAGGCCATAGAGAAACCCATGGAGCTTGTTGTGGGGGTTAAAGGTCACTGTGCCTTAACCCCAGTTATGTACAATACTCAAACACATATATAAATGAATGAAAAAGAAGATTAGGGTGGTTCTGCACCCACCAAAACTTGTGTGGTTCTCTGTCTCTCTCTCTCGCTCTCTCTCCCTCTTCCGTTCTTGCTTCCGTTGAGAGCACTCTCAACTGGTATCAGAGCCCGAGTGATCTAACTGAGCGTACGTGAATGCTGGAAGCTCAGCAGCTCTGTGGGAGGAAGGAGAAGCTCTGTGGGAAGCTTTGTGGGTGACTTTACTTGCATCCAAGTGTGCAGAGACCTTGGAGGAACCTTTGGAACAGTCACTTTGGCTTTACGAAGTGGTTTTGAGAGCCTGTTAAGAGCTTTCAAAGAAAAAGTCGTTTTTTGAGCTTTTCCCTGTCCCGTTCGATGACAGAGACTCCGTATTGACTTGTGGAGGCAACTATTGCTTGCTTTTGGTGTCCACATTACTTCAGGAGCTTGAAAACACCTTCATTCTTGAATCTGAGATCATTTCAGTGGATTTCTGACTCACTGTGTCAATTCCTGCGTTTTTTGCCCGGGTGTTGGAACTCAAGTTTGGAGCAACCATTTGCAGATCTGTCAGTTCCGGTGGACTCAGGAGGTCCTAAAACTTCTATGTTGCTCATCATTCGCACTCCGGTGGAGTTTACAGATAGCTCTGTTTCCAAAAACGTTTTTCAGTCCGTGTGTTGGACCCAGTGATTGAGGCCACGGTTTCCAAAACCGTCTGTCCCATTGTGTTCCGGACGCCCAAAAACCCCTACCTGTCAGTTCTTGCGCGATTCGGTGGAGGATTTTCAGAGTTATAAATCTCTGTGTATTCGATTTCGTCTCTCTGTTATGCAATTTTCATACTAAGGTTTTGAAACCTTAGATTTATGCCACATGGCAGTGGATAAGTGTTGACTCCCATTTCTCACTCATCGGTTGGGATTTTGGAGTTCTGGCAGAAGAGAGATATTTGCAGATTTTCTTGCTGAGTCCGATTATGCAATGGCGCCCATGTTTTGAAGCATCTCAGGTTCTATTTTCAGTAGCGCTCATTACCGTGGGACTATGATTTCTTGAGCATACCTTATGCAGATCACTCTGGTTGCAGTTTGAGCAGTGTGCACTCATTCGTGGTGTTCATTGGGTTGCAGTGGATGATTTATAGGCCATTTGGATGCATTGCGGTCCTTATTGGATGCGCTGATAGGCCCAAATTGCCTTGTGGGATGCTATTTTTTATGGACGCTTTGCACATGGATGCTATTTTATGCTGAGGGATAGCTTTGAAACATTGCAGGTGATGCACTGATAGTGCTATGCTCTCTTGGATGAGACACTATTGATGCATATGCCAGTGGACAGTGTTTATGCTTGAGTCATTTGGCACTTATTTGCATTTTCTTTTGGGCCAGATTTGCTCATATGGATGCATAGTATATGCACATGAGTCAGATGCATCTTTTGATGCTTTGAGCTTTGAGTTTTGGTGATATTTCACTTTATTGTGGCATACACATTTGGGTGCACCTGGTATTTGGTGTGATTCTCTCTTGCAGGCACTAGCATTTGGGATTTTGCTTTATTTGCATCATGGCATCCTCTTCCATGCCTGAAAAGGAGTTTTTCAGCATTAAAAAGTTTGATGGGACAAACTTTTCTTTGTGGAAAGAACAGATAAGGGATGTGCTTATTCAAAAGAACCAGATTAAACCCTTGGTAGGGATTGAAGCTAAGCCTGCAAATATGTCTGAGGATGATTGGAATGAGTTGGATGCATTAGCAAAGTCTACTATTAGACTTCATCTTGCAGAGTCAGTTTATTTCACAGTAGTAAATGAGCAGACTACAGAAGATTTGTGGAAGAAACTGTGTGCCACTTATGAGAAGGAAACTGCCTCTAATAAAGTTTACCTCATGAAGAGGTTGTTTGAGCTACAGATGAAGGAAGGGGTCTCCATTGCTTCTCATTTGAATGAATTCAATATTATTTTCAGCCAGCTTCAGGCTCAGAAAATGAATTTTGATGCGGAGACTAAGGCAATATTTCTCTTATGTTCATTGCCATCCTCATGGGATACCTTCCGTACAGCTGTCAGTAACTCTGCACCTGGTGGAGTACTGAAATTTGATGATGTTGTGGGTAGCTTGTTGGCCGAGGAGATTAGACGGAAGTCTATGGATGGCAACAAGCAGGATGCAGCCTTAAATGTGCAAAGGGGCAGATCACAGTTCAGGGGGAAGTCCCAAGAAAGAGGGAAGTCTCGTAGCAAATCAAGGGCACAGAACATTGAGTGTTACCATTGTCGCAAGAAGGGCCATATGAAAAAGGATTGCTACAAGCTGAAAAGAGAGAGCAAAAGGATAAGAAAAAGAATGCAAATTGGGGTGCAAATCAAAAGGAAGAGAGTCCAAGACAGGACAAAGGAAAAGTGAAGATCGAGGAGATCAATGCAGTCACACGTGATAGTGACAATGATGCTCTCTTCATGTCTAGTTTATCTGCAGAGTTGCTTACCACTTCAGATGATGCATATTCCCAGGATTGGATTTTGGATTCTGGTGCTTCATTCCATGTTACTCCCCATAGGGAATGGTTCTCCACTTATGACAGTGGAAAGACAGGTTGTGTGCATCTTGGAAATGACTATGCATGTGACATAGTGGGAGCAGGTGACATAAAGTTTTCTTTTGCAAATGGGTCTGCATTTGTTTTGAAACATGTGAGACATGTGCCTAAGCTGACCAAGAGTCTTATTTCAGTGGGTCAGCTAGATGATGCTGGTTTTCACACCACTTTTGGCTTTCAGAGTTGGAAAATTCAGAAGGGCTCTATGCTTTTGGCCAGGGGTGCCAAGTGTGGGACTTTGTATCCCTTACATGTATCAGGGGTATTTGATCATGTTGTTGCAATAACCGAGCAGCCAAGCACTTCTTTGTGGCATTGCAGGTTGGGGCACATGAGCCAGAATGGAATGAAACTCTTATGCCGTTTGGGTTATGTACCGCATTTGAGTTTCTCTGATTTTGAATTTTGTGAGCATTGTCTCTATGGGAAGCAGACTAAAGCAGCCCATAAAAGAAGGGGAAAGAAAGAGTTTGAAATGCTTGATTTGGTGCATTCAGACGTATGTGGTCCCATGCCTACACGGTCATTAGGCGGGGCTGAATACTATGTGACATTCATTGATGATGCAACTAGGAAAGTGTGGGCTTATGCTATAGCTCGGAAGAGTGATGTGTTCCAGGTATTTCAGAAATGGCTGGCCTTGGTTGAGAATCAGTCAGGTAGAACGCTTAAATGCCTACGAACTGACAATGGTGGAGAGTATCTCTCTCATGACTTTCAGCATTTCTGTGATACACGTGGGATTAAGAGGGAGCTCACATCCCCTCGTACTCCAGAGCAAAATCCAGTTGCAGAAAAGATGAACCGTACCATTCAAGAAAGGTTGCAATGCATGCTTTCCAATGCAAGTCTTTCTGGTGGTTTTTGGGCTGAGGCAATGAAGACTGCAGTGCATGTGATCAATAGATCACCTAGTAAGAGTTTGGATGGTGGTATTCCTGAAGAGGCATGGAGTGGCAAGAAGCCCTCTTACTCTCATTTGCGTATATTTGGGTGTGAGGCATATGCACATGTGCCAAAAGAGCTTCGAAAGAAGCTAGATCCTAAGTCTAGGAAATGCATCTTTCTGGGTTATGGTGAAAGTGGAGAGATGGGCTATCGTCTCTGGGATCCAGAAGCAAAGAAGATCATACGCAGCCATGATGTGGTCTTCAATGAGAAGAAGATGCATAAGGCACCCATGAGAGATGTGGAAATGAGGAGAATCACTTTCCAGGATGTGAATCCACCTGCATATGTTGATAGGCAGCAAGCTGTCCATGCACCAAATGTGCAAGAAATGGTACAAACAAGTACTCCCACAGGTATACAATCAGGGGTAGATGATGGATCATCTATTGGTGGAAATGATGAGCCAAATGTGGGTGATATGCAAGTGGGACAGCAAGCTGAAATGCCCTTGAAAAGATCATCTAGAGTGTCTAGACCGCCTGATAGGTTTGTTCCAGGGGTAGACTATGTGATGCTTACTGATTGTGGGGAGCCTTCTTGCTACAGAGAGGCTATGATGCGTGAGGATCAACGCAAGTGGGAGTATGCTATGCAATCAGAGATGAGTTTACTTATGAAGAATAAGACTTGGGACTTGGTTTCTTTGCCACTTGGAAAGAAAGCATTGCCATGTAAATGGGTCTACAAAATGAAGGTCACAGGTGATGATGTGCCTAGGTACAAGGCCCGATTGGTTGCTAAAGGGTTCAAGCAAGAGAAGGGTGTGGACTTTGATGAGATATTCTCTCCGGTTGTGAAGATGACCACACTTAGATGCATGCTTGGACTAGTGGCAGTAGAGGATATGGAGCTTATGCAGATGGATGTCAAGACAGCTTTCTTGCATGGGGATTTGCATGAGGAAATTTACATGGTACAACCGGAAGGCTTTGAAGAAAAGGGCAAAGAGCATTTAGTTTGCAAGCTGAAAAAGAGTCTCTATGGTCTTAAGCAAGCACCTAGAGAATGGTATCAAAAGTTTGATGCTTTCATTCGGTCCCAGGGTTTTCGAAGGAGTGAAATTGATCACTGCCTCTACACTAAAAGGGCTCAGGATAGTAGCTTGATAATCCTGGCACTATATGTGGATGATATGCTATTGGCTAGCAAGAATACTTATGAGCTAGATGCATTAAAGGCCAAGTTGCATGAGGCCTTTAATATGAAGGATTTGGGATTTGCAGGTCATATTCTTGGTATGCGCATCACGCGTGATCGGAGTAGGAAACTCCTTTGGCTTTCACAAAAAGAGTATGTTACAAAAGTATTACAGCGTTTCAATATGGAGGGGGGGAAGGCAGTGAGTACTCCATTGCCTCCATATGTGAAACTGAGTCATACAGATAGTCCCAAATCAGATGAGGAGAGGGCCATGATGGCCAAGGTTCCTTATGCATCAGCAGTTGGGAGTCTTATGTATGCTATGATAGCTACTAGACCAGACATTGCATTTGCAGTGGGAGTTGTTAGTCGGTATATGGCTAATCCAGGAAAGAGGCATTGGGAGGCAGTTAAGTGCATCATGAGGTACATGAAGGGTACCAAGGAGATGTGCATTTGCTTTGGTAAAGGAGACATGCGTGTACTTGGGTACACAGATTCAGACTATGCAGGGCATGTGGATAGTAGGAGATCCACTTCTGGTTATGTGTTCACCTTTGCAGGTGGTGCAGTGTCGTGGATGTCTCGCGCACAGAAGTGCGTTGCTTTGTCTACCACAGAGGCTGAGTATGTTGCAGCCACAGAGGGTTGCAAGGAGGCTATATGGCTTGATCGGCTAGTGGGAGATTTGGGGATTCATACAGGTGTACCGACATTGCATAGTGATTCCATGAGTGCTATTCAGCTAGCACGGAATCCGGTCTTTCATGCAAAGACCAAACACATTGAGGTCAGGTACCATTTCATCAGGGAGGTACTTGAGGACAAGCGCATAGAGCTTGTCAAGGTTCATACAGATGATAACCCTGCAGATATGCTGACGAAGAGTCTACCTAGTCAGCGGTTTGAGTATTGTCGTGTATTGATGGGCATTGGATAGTATGCTCACTGGTTATTCTCCCTTAAAGGCACATTGTCCTTTAAGTGGGAGGTTGTGGGGGTTAAAGGTCACTGTGCCTTAACCCCAGTTATGTACAATACTTAAACACATATATAAATGAATGAAAAAGAAGATTAGGGTGGTTCTGCACCCACCAAAACTTGTGTGGCTCTCTGTCTCTCTCTCTCGCTCTCTCTCCCTCTTCCGTTCTTGCTTCCGTTGAGAGCACTCTCACTTGTCATATTCATGCATCTCCGGCATCTGGAGCATGAGAATACGATAGCGACTAATGTAATCTGATAACCCACCATCGATGTGAGTTAGGGCACACCACTCATCCCGAAGCTTAAACTTTTCATTGGCGGGTATTAAGTATGACACCAACTTCTCTTTTAGCTCCTTAAAATCGCGGAGGTTCCCTTGTGCTTCTTTCGAGGCAAACCAAGTGTAGGTGTCGCCTGCCAACTTGGTTGCCACCATAACGTGCTGGTCCGCCAGCACACTTGCCATTGTGAAGAAATCCTCCATATTGCGGATCCATTTCTCCACCACCACCGAGTCGTGCTGCCCAGTGCACTTGTCTGGCAACTGTGGCTTGAACTTACCACAGTCTCTCATTGCCCTTTGTGGCGCCGTTGGCACTGTCGTCGCCTTGAGCACCTTCTCCTGGTCCATTATGGCAGTGTGCATTTTCGCAAGCAACATTGCAATGGACTTGAGCTCACTGCTTTCTTGTCATGTGGTCCCCTTGTGCGATCTTCTTGTTGAGATGCTCCCACATGGGCGTGGTTGCATCCCCCTCGTCGTCGATCTTTGCCTTGCCCCTCTTCAGTGGTTTTATAGGCTTAGCTTGACTGTCCTCCATTTGGCCTTTACCCTTGTCCAGGGCCTTCGCTGAAACCAACTCCCCGTCAGTTTCATCCATAATCGTGTCATATTGGTCTTCCATCGGGACCTCCAGTTCCTTTTCGGCACGCTTGGGTATAGCCATCCTTTACTATCACTCGAAACTAGTGAGGGGTTGCGCCTCTGCAACGCTGCTCACGTGAGGATATACCTGACATTTTAGGACTCCCGACTCCTCGTCGAGTGTTGCCCAGAACTAGCTCTGATACCAAGTGTAAGGTGCCGATCCTGAGAGATAGGCAAAATCCCAAGTTGCTAGCCTTCAGCCCGAGTGCACGCCTCCGAGTCCCGCCTTGGACACATCGCGCTTTGTACAGGAGGGGTCACGAACCCTTGCGACACCGTCATCCTGCCAAGCCAAGGTCCAAGATGGTTGGTTGCCAAGGGGTTGCGAACCTTAGCGAATCACCCTCGTGGCCGACTCCCCGTCTAGCCGAGGTCTAGCCTATGCGACTAGTGCCTCGCAACCCAAATGTTGCAACAAGCTTAAGGTAGCTTTCGAGGCTGTACTCGTCCGATCCGTTGCCTAAACACAAAGAGCTTGTCGTGCCCTACCCACCGGCATAGGTTTCGTCCCAATCCGAGTCCGTATGAGCAAGATATGACCAAAAACGTAATCCGGGGTCTCCACGACCCGTGTCCCCTCATCCATCGAGGTCACTAGCCCGTCACGTCCTGCGCGTCGTGTCCTGAACCCAGACACCCAAGCCCCCGCTTAGATGTTTACCCCGATCCTCCTCTCTTTAACGTGTGTTCGCCCCACCCCATGTGTGAGAATGTAAGCAAAAAACGGCAAGAGAAAGCTCGGGCAATGAACGTTTGCCTGTATTCCAAAATGTCAAGGCATGACAGTCTCAGTGGTATGCCAGAGGCAAGCACCTCCCATATATGACTCTTTAGCATACTAAGCATTGGCATACATGGAGTGATACACATATTTTGAGTCCAAGCAAAAAGAAACTCCTTTTTCCTAGCATCTAGGTTTCTATATAGCTTGAATGTTCTACATTCAAACTATCATTAGGGATTTCTTATTTTTAATTGTTCATCATTAGGGAATTTTGGCCCTCTTGTTTCTTATTGAAGAAGGACAATGACGGGTGAGAAAAAGTTGTCTTAACCGATGCTCTCATGTCAAGGCATGGTTAGTGATCATAGCCATTTTAAGTAAGGATTCTCATGTGTTTCTAGTTCAAGAAAGCTAATGATGAGCAAGAAGTTGTCTTGGCTAATGCTCACCTATTTCTCACCTCTATACCTAGGCACCCACACCTACCTTTGGATTGTTGCACTCCACTATCAGCATTTCCCATACACTCATAGTTGAAGCTAGAATCAGATTGCAAGCATTTAACATGGTGCTTTACAATATGCAAATTGCCTCTAGGAGCCTTGACTTTGGGACCCTACAGAAAGGAGACAAGGAAGGGGATTATAGAAGGAAACCCTTTGCAAAATCGTGTGCCGTCTATTTGATGCACATAGTACCACACCCTTCTTTGCCCATAGCCTCCATGATCACTTCTCCCCCTCATCATAACCATTGTAGCTTTTGTCAACACGTATTTTCACTTCTCCCCCTCATCATAACAAGTTTGGGAAAGAGGAGGGGGGAGGGGAGGGGGGGTTGTTTTGGTTTGGATTAGAGAAAAAGATAAAAAAATTAAGAAAAAATGAAGAAGATTTTGGAAAAAAATAAGAAAATTTAGGAAAAATTCAGGGGGAGCTAGGAAAAAAGAAAGAAAGAAGAAGGAAATTAGAGAAGAGCTAGGAGAGAAAATAAGGGAAAATAAGAGAAGAATAGAGAGAAATTAGGGAGGTGGAGACAAAAAAGAATTTGAGAACAGTAGGGAAAGAGTATGAAAATTTAGGAAAAATAGAGAGAAAAAATTGGGGAGAAATAGAAAAAATGGAAGTAAATAGGGAAAAGAATTAAGGGGGCGGAGCAGGGGGGGAGAGGAGAAAGCAAGGAAAAAAGGTTTTAAGGGGTAGAAAGTGTGTGTGTGTGTGTGTTTATGTGTGTAAAAAATAAAACCTTTTAACAACACGGCACACAAAGCTCAAATAAGGGTGAATAAAATTTTATTATTATATGGGTATACATAAAATTAAAGTTGGTACAAAAGTGTCGAATCCATCAAGTAGTCTAGGCTCCGAGGTCAGGGTCCACTTACCTGTCACTATCCAAACAAACCTAGGTGTTAATGTGCACACTTTCCGAGCAAAAACCTACGAGCAGAAAAGTCCGAGTGATAGTTTTTGACACCAACCATGCTTGTATATTTCTCAAAGGAATATACAATTCTTTCTTAATTTCTCATTTATGGAACCATATACTTACTTATTTTTCATTATAACCCTCATTTTAGAGAACATCTTAAATATATGAGGTCAGGGTCCACTTACCTGTCACTATCCAAACAAACCTAGGTGTTAGAGGATGTGCACAGTTTCTGAGCAAAAACCTACGAGCAGAAAAGTCCGAGTGATAGTTTTTGACACCAACCATGCTTGTATATTTCTCAAATGAATATACAATTCTTTCTTAATTTCTCATTTATGGAACCATATACTTACTTATTTTTCATTATAACCCTCATTTTAGAGAACATCGTATATATATGAACAAATAGTGAACAACAATGAACTCACCAAAGTACAGCAAGCACATTAAGCAAGCAAATGGGCGGTTCATTGAGATGGTCAAGCCTTAATTAGGAACTTCAAATGCAAACCCAAAGACTCTCAATCTTTAATTGATGTTATAAAGGCCACTATGATAGTATTAGAATGTAGCTATGTCCTATAAGAAGCTACCTCTGTGCACCCTCCCAATTCTCTAGTTATTCAAATGTACCAGGTCACTTTTTGATGTTTGTACTTTGTCTCATAGACCAGTGACGTCTTCCGCAAACTCTCTCTCTCTCTCTCTCTCTCTCTCTCTCTCGTGCATTCACATATTTACACGAATTGGATTGGTCCAATTTTCCTTGAGACTCTACACTTTATGGGCATCATTTTTCCATTGCACTTCATGAAAGTTATCATAATATGCTTGGTTGGTATTCATATTTACTTTTAGTAAGTTTATAACTTGCTGCTTCTATCACGTCCTCTGCCATGCAAAATGGAAACTCCTATTATTCAACTCCACAATCCCCCTCAAATATGAGGGAGAGGAATAAGAAAACCTATGCCCCTCTTCGCTTGACATTAGGGGCATTTCAACAAGGTGCCCATTAGTCAAGCTTGACGTGAGCACAAATAATGGAATCCCTTGCACAAAGCAACTAATGAAAAAATCTAGTTCAACATACAGCAAAGTGACGTAGAGTTCTCCATAGAGAAACTTAATAAAAATCTGCAAATTAGAACTCCTATCATCGTGGTAGGTTGATAATCATATATGACCAAAGCACTCCAAGATAAAACTATTGCCCATAGATGATTATGCAATTGCGCTATGCACCAAAGGTGCTTAATATGAACCATTGAAATTTTTGAAGAGAAGGTATGAAAACAGGAAATTTTGGACATGGTCAGAGGCACAAGACTCCCAATGGCACCCTGGTCGGACCCACACAGCGCTTAAAATACTTCAGGATACACAAGTTAAACAGTAGAAGGTCAAGCTACAGCAAACACATTTTGCTCGAACTAAGACACATTTTGCTCGAACTAAGGCCACATATACCTGTTAACATTATTAATCTCACTGCAAAATGTAGACTGTCAAGTAGATACAAGCTTTCTCTGCTTTCATCAACATGAGCATCACAGAAAATTTCTCCATAAGTAGGTATTGACTCCTCCCGATCAAACTTACGTCAAGTCTCTCAAAGCAGCTCTGGTCTATTCAGCACTCATCATTGGCTATATATCTTTCTTTCATTGAATTCCTATGTGCAAAATCGCCATTGTCATTGTTTTGGCACTCTATTTAGCAATTGATGATCAGACGTCGTATTTTTGTGCAAGTCACATACCTCGCGCACACTTCTGCACCTTGTGACTGTGGCAATGATCCATTGGATCAATCAAGTGACATGCAAAGTACTTGATATACTCTGCCCATACTCGCCCCAAGACAAGCAATACTTGTAATCGTAGATGTTGCACCTTGTGATAATCACGACCAGTTTTGATCCATTGGATAGAAACTGCAAACCAAGATCACAATATCAAATGGGTTCGAGATTTCTTGCAGCTCGAGACTCGATTGCAGATGTTAAAGGTAATGGATAGCAGCTTCGCCATGATTGCTACGCTGACTGTGCCACTGCAGATACTGTTCATTGCTGGCACAAGCCAACGAAAAGGTCACATGAGTACCAAGGTGAGATAACACTACTTTAGGCAGCCCTCAAATTGCCACAAAGGGATCACTATGCTGGATCACTCGTTGTTGCCACCACTTTTCTTGTGATGCCAAATCCTGTTGCTACATGTGAGTTGGTGGTGTCAAAAATCACATAGCAATGCAATGGATATTTCAAAGAGCCAAGCATTCTTTGCCATCACAGGACCATTCTCTAGCTTCAGGTAGCATCATTCACACAGACTTGCCCAATGTTGGAGAGGCATGTCAAAGCACAAGGTTGCGTGTCCGATAGCACCTCATCCATGGGGCGCAAATACTCAGTGAGGTCTGATTTTACCAAGGTACACCTTTGTCACTGTCGTCGCCACAATGCAAACAGATTAATTGACAAAGACTTAACTGCTTGAGCTGAGAACAGGCAATCTACTCGCACCCAGATCTATGCTAGCATACAAGCAGGTCCTTGTGATAAAATGGGACCAACTTGCCCTAAAAAGTTGGAACCATAGTTGACGACAAAAATGGGACACCCATCAAAATGGTTGTGGAGACCACAATTGCTAAACTGTTAAATATTTGGGCAGCTGCCACAAAAAACCATGTATAGCCTTCAGTGTGACAAGGTCGACACAAACCGGGAAAATGCCCTGCAATGAGAAGCAAATGAAAACAGGCTGCTTGCAGTATGAACACAACATGCCGCATCTATAAGTGTAGGGGGCGGTAACAATCATAGTCATTCTTCTGCAGTTGGCAGCAGTTATACAGGGTAATTCCAATTTAGGAACTCCTCTCACATATTTGCCTAACAAATTAGCACATAACAAGTATAGTCATCCTTACCCACACACACCAAACTGGTCTCTTTCTCTAAGCCTTCATAGGCACTCTATGACCTTACAATTTTAATCAAGTGATAGGATCAGACCAGGACAGTGAAGACAGACAATGACATTAAGGAGGCGGACCTCCTCACCCTGCTTCAAAAGAATGTGCAAACAAGTAAATTATGAGGCCACACCCTGCCTACTAGCGTTCAAGCGTAATCAACAAGAATGAAAGCAGCTTGAGAAGTTTTGGAAGGGAGGAGAGAAGAAGTGGCTATAGAAGCATAGGGAGGATGGCTTGACCAAGCTCAAGGAGAGATTGAATAAAATGGTCAAATCCAAGTTCCAGCTTGAGCCTTGTCTCGCCAAGCTTGAGGAAGACCAAGTATTGGAAGCAAAAAGAGTTTGGCAATACCTTAATGGTCGCTCAAGACTTGGTATTTGTTAACAAGTCTCTACCAAGCTAATCAAACCTTCTCCTTATTGTAAAGCATACCTATGATCTTGGTATTATCTTGGTACTAGAATTGACATGATATTCCCTTCCTCTTTAGACAAGTTACATTCTGGAAACAAAATTTTGGACATCGCTCACCTTCTCCATGTTGATTTCTCTTCTAGTCTAACTTTCTACTTAACCAAAAAAAATTTGTCTATTTTGTGCCTTGTTCTCTTTTCTTGTTTCTCTAAATTCTTTCTAAGTGTCATGAATGTAGGTGAAGCATTGGTCAAACCAAATGGCATTATTTTGAACTCATAAGCCCATACCTTGTTCTAAAGGTGGTTGTGGGCACATGCTCTGTACTAATACAAAATTGTTGATATCCTAACATTAAGTCCATTTTAGCAAGACATTTTGCTCCTTGCAATCAATTGAAGAGCTCATCAATGCAAGGCATTAGATAATTATTCTTTATTGCAATTTCATTCAATGTATCCATACGAGCATAGTACTATCTTTTTGCTTCACCATTTAGACTAGTTAAGGCCATGGAGAATTATTGGGTTTTCAAAGATATTCAACTAATTGTCTTTTCACCTCCTTGTCTTCAATTTTACTAAGCCTATAAGAGGCTCTACACAAGAGAAATATGTATACAATGATTTGCATCTCGCTCAAAAGGCAACCCATCCGGTACAACACAAGGAAACTTCAACCAATAACTCATTAAAGAAAACTTCATGCTTTTAGACAAAAAATTAAAAAGCCATTTCTCTTTAATAGCTTAAGAAACAAAATCCCAAAGAGATACCTTGCATTCATCTCATTGCAAAATTCTTCCAAGGGGACAATTTGGCATCTGTTTCCCTTAAATTAGAAGACCCTCCTAACTCTTTCAAACATGATACATTTATTAAGATAGCTACTTTGTAAAGTGTGCCAAAGAAATAAAGCTATTCCTTTCCAAGGATAACATCTTGCCTCACCTCCACTCTCCATCACATTCACTCTTCCCTCTTCATCCCTTGAAAGGGGTAAGAGTGTTCAGGCATCCCTTCCACTCAGACCTGCCCACTCAGCCCAATCCATCACCCTCCTTCCCCTCAGCCCATCCCATCACCTCCTCTGGCTGAGCTCCCATCACCCCATCCGCTCGACTCTCTTCTCTCTCTCTCTCTTCGCTCAGCTTGTCAAACCCTTCCATTCAGCCAAGCCATGGCCCTCTTCTAATGAATAAATTTTTAAGGGGCATGCATCTTGAGATACTTCAAAATTCAGTACTATCAATACAGAGAGCTGTGCCTGGTATGTGCATTCTTGCTGTAATTTTCAGTTCAGTACTCGACAAAGCATATGGTGGCAATCAATATAAAAAATAGTGCAGCCGTACTCCTTAATTGGGTGGCAGCATTTGGGGCAAGCAGGAATTCTTTTGCATTTGTGCGGTCATATGGAGCACCAATTGTTCGCTTTAGGCATTAATGCTCACATGGTCCAGCCGTACTCCTTAATTGGTGGCAGCATTTGGGGCAACCCCCAGCAGGCATTCTTTTGTATTTGTGCGGCTATTTGGAGCACCAATTCTTCGATTTAGGCATTAATGCTCACATGTGGCTCACGGCCCATGTAGACTGGCACACGGCCCATGTAGACACTACAGCTGCTGATATGGCAGCCTCGGCAGCCTGCTGGCATGGCAAAACAGCAATTTGTACTGCCAGCAGGTGACTTGATAACAGGCTGCAGCCACATGTCGGGCATGACCATGTGGCACATCAGCAATTGTGCAAAGAAGGCTACTGACATCCAGTAGAGGAGAGCATAGTTACCAAGAATTGTACTTGTCGTGGAGTTTCAATGTCGTTCTGATTGGGCTGTGTATATACAGATCTACATTCTCTCTTCTACC
Organism: Dipteris shenzhenensis; assembly: GCF_047967505.1. Lineage (NCBI taxonomy): Eukaryota > Viridiplantae > Streptophyta > Polypodiopsida > Gleicheniales > Dipteridaceae > Dipteris > Dipteris shenzhenensis. The sequence goes on along the minus strand of NC_141612.1, from coordinate 14,370,918 downwards.
TCTCTGTCATGTGTGAACTATTCTTGGTTGAAGATTGCTTTTGTTGATGTGCATTGAATGCATGGTGAAATCTCTCACATGGCGTCAGAGCAGAGTGGGTTCGTTCAGCTTCAGAAATGGCCACCTAAAAAGGATATTTCCTCACCATCGATCAAGGAAGCCAACTGCACACCTTGAAAGCACCCATACGTAGCATCTCATTCATGTTCAAGGATGTGAATCACACCACACCTTTAACGCAATCAAATCAATACATCTTTTTATGACGCATGACGCTCACGATTGACATGCACAATAAATTGCACCTGGCAGAGCAAGGTCATACACCTTTAAAAGCTTTGTCCCCCAACAATTCCCTACCTACCCAGCTAACTTGTGTGCAAGTAAAAAGGTCTAAACGTTTCTCACTGACCTGGAGATGACGTAGTATGTGTATCCCCTCTACTTTGAGTGCTGACATGACTCCCTCTCCAATCCATCAATTGGAAAGGCATGGAATGCGGTAGATGATGAGTCTGTGCAGATTCGTCCCCAGCACCTCTAGAACTCTGATCCTGCGTGGATGATTGGGGCACAGATACAAACATATGAGAGCCAGTTGTTCCTTCAGCAGCTTGAATACCATGAGTAACAGTGCCACTGCCTGTTCGTCCCTGATTTTTGCGACTTTCAGGGAGAAAGGTACCTACCACCATCTGTAATAGAGGAACCATAGTTGTAAGGACACGAATAAAGCATGCACCAAAAAGTATTTGATCAGCCAGGCACACAAACTAAATACCTTCAGCAATGCAAGCACATAAGCTTGGGTTAAATAATCACAACCTGGCAGGTAATAGCATGGATTTATCAAATACTCACTTGAACAGTCCTGGCTGCCATGAGAAGGCCTGCCATTCCACCTCCAATAACTCGCCCATCTGGCCCTGCCAATGACACACTCAAACCTCCCGTTCTTCTATGAGAACTTCCACTTTCAGCAGGTGGGAATGAGCCTGATAGAGAGAGAATGTCAAAGCGTCCCTGCATAAATTAATATTAACCACTTAAAATTTTTGAAATATCTGCATCTACCTACCTACAATGTTATTTTTAAAAAATATGTTTGTAACTCGAAATTTCAAATTTGTGGAACTGTAAGTATCAAGATTGGGTGCCCTTTCTTTATGTATAAGCAGGTACATGACTGGCTAGACATGAGCAACTGCATGTGAGAGCATTAATTCAAGGATGCTCCATGTAAAAACTCAGAGACCCTGCAAAAACAATGAGTGCATTTACCTCATATGTAACTATGCCTGCAGATGTAGCAGGCAGACACAGGGTCACATTGGATATTGCACCAATTGCAGACAAGATACACATTCCCCAAGAATCATGCTGTAGAAATGATGTTATTTTCATTAAAACGTCGTGCAGAAAAGATTTAGAATGAGCTTTATAGCTTGTATTAACTGTGCATTTAGCAAATTACCAAATTCCAGCATAATACACCACCAAATGTTTAAAAATGCACTTATTACCATGTCCTAAGTTAGACGTAAAACTATCCCAAAAACCTATTCAAACTCAACCGGGAGTTACTAAGGCAATTATGTAAAATAAATGAAGCCCTCAACAAGCTATAATCTTCTGCCTATGGTGGTTTGTAAAGGTAGCTTTATATGAAGCACATACCTTTGTCACATCAGCATTTATATCCACATTGACCATAGCCAAGCAAAAAATCATATCTGCTATGCAGATGCTAAGAAGAGACAAGTAATGCTACATGGAAAGCTGGCATCATTTCAAAGTCCCTATGTGTAATATATACATATATGTAAATATACACAAAAATATATACATATATGCAAATACACGCACAAAATATATGTAAATACACACACACACAAAATATATGTGTATATACATATATGTAAACACAAATAAATATATGAGTATGTATGCATATACATGTATATGTATATTTATATGTGTGTAAGACATATGTACATGTTTATGTAAATATGTAAATGTATTTGTTTGTACATGTGCATATCTATATATACATATACGTGTACAAATAATATGTGTGTAATACATATTTCTGTATACATATGTGTGTGAGTGCGCGCACGTGCGCGTGTGTGTGGGCAGTATTGAAGGCAAGGTCAAACGTTGCCCTCTCATTTCTCAAATGTGTTTGGATTGGAAACATATTCTCTCACATTTGGCTTGACATAGCCATGACTCTTTGCAAGGTAACTCTTTGAGAGCTGAGAGCATCCACTAGTCACGGGTTTTTTCTCCACCGTTGGCTTTGCAGGAGCCTGAACGCTCAATATTTATTAATTCAAAAGGGATCTTCTCTATGGCAGATGTCATTCATGATGATGGCACTCTTCTATCCTTTCCTTTGGCTGCTGAAAAATATGCTTTAGGAATGCATTATCGTCATGTATGGCAACCCATTACTCGGACGCTTCAGCCTTTTCAGCCAATACCACCTTCAGAACTTCAAGACAAGCTTCAGGATTGGACTCTTCTTCCAGCATACTCGTCCATTCGTCCTTTGAAGCTGTCTCATATTACAGTGTCATTTTTTAATAAAGTTCTGCTATCTCCACCTTGGGCATCGGATAGAGCTAATTAGATTTGGGGTTTGCATCGTCCAATCAAATGGTGTCGGAAAAGATTGAAACACATTTGGAACTCCAAGGTCCCTCTTTGAACAACAAGTCTTTTTATGGTGTGTTCTGTTGGGGGTTCTTCCATCTGGACAGCTTTTATCATGCAGACGTATGGCTCCGGCTATTTGTCGTCGATATTTGGCTTATTTGGCTCCGAGGGAGCCTGTGTCTCATATTTCTTGGCACTGCCCCAAGACACGTGACTTCTGCGACTGAGATTTCCCCAGGCTTCTTTTGGGAAGCTTTTCTAGCTTTTTGGGATATATCCTCGACGGCCGGATTTTGAGTTTTTCTTTAGCTGGGTTAGCTGATTGGCACTCTGGACTCCCTGGAAAGATAGAAACCACAGAGTCTTTGGTGATCCTATGTTTTCTCCTTTTGTTTTCTTTCGTCGTTCTTTGCAGCAATCACTCTTTGATTGTCTGTAAACTCACTACATAGACTACGATGTATATTTGTCCTACCCGGAGATTTCTCTTGATGTACATTTTGAGCTTCCTAGTTTTGGGATAGCTACCTTGTAATATAAAGTGTGTGTGTAATGCACGTGTATGTATAACAGATATGTATATACATATATATGTCAAACATGCACACTGTGTGTGTGTGAGTGTGTGTGTGAGAGAGAGAGAGAGAGAGAGAGAGAGAGAGAGAGATTTCACCCCCCAAAAAAAAGGTTGTATGTGCATACACATATACATACACACATGACACACAATTCGTCAAGAATGCTATTCCTCCAAAATCATTTGTTTCATGATGAGATAGAAGGAGGGGGACTAGGCACACCCATCTCACAAAAGTGAAGGTATTGAAAGATCAAATGGCAATAGTTGGTCCTAAGGTGGACTCAAGCCAATTAGCTATATATATTGGTTCTTCCAAGGAGTTTCAAAGCTTTTTTGATAACCGTGACAATTGGAGCATAGACCAAGCCACTTACACTTGAACAACTTGGGCCTTGTTATTGTAGGAAGAAGCTGGGAAAAGCTGTATGAATATAATAGCAACAAGGCCATTCTAACAAAAGGAAAGGACAAGGGCAACCCTACTAAGGATAAGTCCAAAAATGATTCCAAAAGCGAGAAGTCTAAAGATGGTAGAAACAAGAAGAAGAAAAATAAATGTTTCTACTAGGAGAAGCTTAGTCATCTCCCAAAGGACTGCAGGACAAAGAAAGCGGATCGTAAAAGAAGAAGAAAGACAAGCCCAAGGAAAATACAAAGTTTGATTTAGCAAATGTAACGACTGGAGAGTCATTTGAGTCATGAGTATCACTCTACACATTCACTGACTGAGGATGAAGAACTTTGATAAACTGATAGAGGAATCTCACCACATGTCAAACAAGAAGAGACAATTCAAAGCCATGAAACTTGCACATCGGACTCAAAAGTTACTATTGGAGATAAGCACACATGTCCTATCAAGGGCATAGGGAGTATTCCGTTCAGCACCAAAGTCAAAGTCAATAAGGTAATCTCAAATGTACTTTATGTACTTGATCTCCATAAGGACATACTCTCTATTTAGTCAAATGAGGAAAAACAACATGAAGGTGGAATTCGACAATTAGGGATCCTAGTCAAGTCAAGAGAGACCAATGAGAAACAAGCAAAAAGATTGGAAGAGAATGGTTTGTACCAAATCAATGCATTGATACTTCAAAATGTGGTACTTTTCAAAGTTTGGAAGAGAATGGTTCGGTCATGTCAACTGCGGTACTTTTCAAAAAATGCGAAAGGTTGGATTGGTGGATGGACTTCCACCAATAACAAGCACTGAAGGCATTTGCGAAACTTACAAGGGAGGCACACAACACTAAGAGCCTTCTCAAAGGAGGCCATATTCACGACCAAAGTTGCACTTGAGTTAATACACTCCGACATATGCCGGAAGATGTTAACCTTGTCATTCACAGGTTCATTACCTTTATTATGATGTTAGCCATATGATATGGGTATACTACTTGGCATAGAAATCATAAGCTTTTGAAATGTGAGGCAGTCGATAGAGCGAGCGAGGAAAAGCGAGCGGGCCCAAAAAAGCGAGCGAGCTTTTCCACAATTTCCTTATCGAGGTACTCAACATAGCTTTGTGGAAACCACTATTTGGGAAGATTCTCGAAAATAAAACTTATGTTACTATGTGTAACTATACCAATATTGCGAATTATAGTCTACCTTAACTTCCAATTGGAGCCATACTCACATTATGCAACAATAGTATGTGGGTTTGAAAGAAACCGAATTTCCACTCCAAAGCGGATTCCATTACTGATACAACAATTCTTTTGCATTTGAAATGGGTCTTATTATCAAACTTCTTCAATAATCAAAACAAATGCGTTGCTTGATATGTTGAACTTAGTAACGTAAACATCACTTCACCCATATGCGGGGACAAAAAACTGTCTGTAGACTTCATAGCATGGGATTGCATCAACACTTATGATGTTCAAAATGGTGCTTCTTATTAAAAGTGTTATCAACGATTATTCTTTAGAATGAAATTTTTTCGCCAAAAGTGGACCAAACGTTAGGTCTTTCCACATATTCTTAAGAATGAAAATTTTGTCCTTACGTTGGCAAGTCTATGTAATGAGGGTAAGCCAAAGTCTCTGGTATGGTGCATTAGGTCTTGATTAATTCTTCTTTAGGCTTGAATATTTAATGCATTAACTTCACGACTATTATTTATGCTTGAACTTGTAATGTATTAATTTCATGACTTAGGATTTTATGAAGTTATATATAACATGTCCCAAATTTAATGGTAATATCCTACATAACACAACAAAGTATCATCATATCCCTTCCCAAAATCAATGCTACCTAGCAACTCTCCTGGCATTTTCATTGCCTTGCATTTGAGTTAGCTATGATGAAGAATGTTGCCTGCTTTTGGAACCTCTTAGAGTTACCGTTAACATGATCTAATTTCATGTACCCCAAACTTGAGACTTGGAGATTCCCATATCACACCAGCGGTAGCTGTCTTGTCCACTCTCAATGCTAGTAAGAGCTGGGGCCCATAGACCGATAAAAGAAGTCTTTTTGGAGGTTCTATTTTTTCCCTCCATCTTTTGCAGGCCCCATGATGAAATAGGATATATTCATCACCCTACATTTAATGCAAGAATTGACACAACTTCTTTTGGACCTGACTATGCAGTTTACATCCCAAAATTGGTGCTAAAATTGCAGAATGGGAGATTCCTATATCACACCAACGGTAGCTGTCTTGTCGACTCTCAACACTAGTAAGAGCTGGTCCCCATAGACCGGTAAAAGAAGTCTTTTTGGAGGTTCAAATTTTTGCCTCCATCTTCTCCGGCCCCATGATGGAATAGGATATATTCACATCCCTACATTTAATGCAAGAATTGACAACTTTTTTGGGACATGACTATGCAGCTTACATCCCAAAATTGGTGCTAAAATTGCATACCGAGCATCTCCATTTGTCGAGGGGTGTCCCTAGCAACCCCTTGGACTTGCTCTATTTGTCTAGTTGTGTCTCTCCACAAAAATCGGAGTGGGGCCTATTTTCCCCATCTAGTATGTATGTGTACTAAAACTACTAAAACTACTAAAACTATATGCATCGAATAATGTTGTTGATCAATTTTTGGCATACCCCACCAAAATCAAGACCCCCATTGCAAAGAAAGGTAAGGAACACAAGTGCTTGTTCTTATGCTCATGAGACAACAAAATGCATGACACAGGCAACCAATGGGGTCTTACTTTTGATGTTTGTATGTATGTATGTATGTATATATGTATTTACATACATACATACATATTTATATATATGTGTGTGTGTGTGTGTGTGTGTGTGTGTGTGTGTGTGTGTGTATGTGTATGTATATATGTATGTATGTATGTATGTATGTATGTATGTATGTATGTATGTATATGTATGTATGTATGTATATGTATGTATGTATGTATGTATGTATGTATGTATATATATGTATGTATATGTATGTGTTGATGCATATATGTATATATTGATGCATACAATTTTGATATATGGAGAAAATGGACATGAAAACCATCTAAATTGGCTCTTGTCGTTCGATTTGATATATGACATGATCCCATTTGGATTTGTAAGTCCAAAGATATGGGGTCCTACTTTTAGGGCCTGAATGCCTAAAATAGGCAGCGTGTTAACGTGCTGCCTATTTCATGCATTTAGGCCTCAAAAGTAGGACCCCATTGGCAACACAATGGGGTCCTAATTTTGAGGCCTAAATCCATGAAATAGACAGCGCATTAATGTGCTGCCTATTTCAGGCATTCAGGCCCTAAAAGTAGTATCCCGTATCTTTGGACTTGCATATCCAAATGGGGTCATGTCATTTATCAAATCGAATGGCAATATCCAATTTAGATGGTTTTCATGTTCATTTTCTCCATCAACTAAAACTATATTCATCAAATAATGTTGTTGATCAATTCTTGGCATACCCCCCCAAAATCAAGACCCCCATTGCAAAGAAAGGTAAAGAACACAAGTGCTTGTTCTTATGCTCATGAGACAACAAAATGCATGACATGGGAAACCAATGGGGTCTTACTTTTGATGTTTGTATGTATGTATGTATGTATGTATATATATGCATGTACATACATTCATACATACATACATACATACATACATACATACATATATATATATATATATATATATATATGTATATATATATATATATATATATGTATATATATATATATATATATGTATGTATGTATATGTTGATGCATATATGTATATATTGTTGCATACAATTTTGATATATGGAGAAAATGGACATGAAAATCATCTAAATTGGCTCTTGCCATTTGATTTGATATATGACATGACCCCATTTGGATTTGTAAGTCCAAAGATATGAGGTCCTACTTTTAGGGCCTGAATGCCTGAAATAGGCAGCGCCTTAACACGCTGCCTATTTCATGCATTTAGGCCTCAAAAGTAGGACCCCATTGGCAACACAATGGAGTCCTACTTTTGAGGCCTAAATGCATGAAATAGGCAGCGCGTTAACGTGCTGCCTATTTTAGGCATTCAGGCCCTAAAAGTAGTACCCCGTATCTTTGGACTTGCATATCCGAATGGGGTGATGTCATATATCAAATCGAATGGCAAGCAATTTAGATGGTTTTCATGTCTATTTTCTCCATCAACTAAAACTATATTCATCAAATAATGTTGTTTATCAATTTTTGGCATACCCCCCCCACTTTGCAAGGCAAGGAACACAAGTGCTTGTTCTTATGCTCATGAGAACAAAATGCATGAAATAGGCAACCAATGAGATCCTAATTTTGCTGTATGTATGTATATATGTATGTATATACATACATATATATCTATATGTGTATATATGTGTGTGTGTGTGTGTGTGTGTGTGTGTGTGTGTGTATGTATGTACGTATGTATGTATGTATGTATCTATGTATGTATATATATATATATATGTATATGTATATGTTGATGCATATATGTATATATTGATGCATACAATTTTGATATATGGAGAAAATGGACATGAAAACCATCTAAATTAGTTTTTGTCGTTCGATTTGATATATGACATGATCCCATTTGGATTTGTAAGTCCAAAGATATGGGGTCCTACTTTTAGGGCCTGAATGCCTAAAATAGGCAGCACGTTAATGCGCTACCTATTTCATGCATTTAGGCCTCAAAAGTAGAACCCCATTGGCAACACAATGGGGTCCTAGTTTTGAGGCCTAAATGCATGAAATAGATAGCACATTAATGCGCTGCCTTTTTTAGGCATTCAGGCCCTAAAAGTAGTACCCCGTATCTTTGGACTTGCATATCCAAATGGGGTCATGTCATATATCAAATTGAATGGCAAGATCCAATTTAGATGGTTTTCATGTCCATTTTCTCCATCAACTAAAACTATATTCATCAAATGATGTTGTTGATTAATTTTTAGCAAAATCAAATAAAAAACACAAGTGCTTGTTCTTATGCTCATGAGACAACAAAATGCATGACATGGGAGACCAATGGGGTCCTACTTTTGATGTTTGTATGTATGTATGTATGTATATATATACATGTACATACATACATACATACATACATACATACATACATACATATATATGTATACATATATATATGTATACATATATATATGTATACATATATATATATATGTATACATATATATATGTATATATATATATATATATATATATGTATACATATATATATATATATATAAATATATAAATATATAAATATACATATATATATATATAAATATAAATAAATATATATGTATATATATATATATGTATGTATATATATACATGTACATACATACATACATACATATATATATGTATATATATACATGTACATACATACATACATACATATATATATGTATACATATATATATACATATATATATATACATACATATATATATATATATGTATGTATATATATGTATACATTATATATATATATATATATAAATATATAAATATAGAAATATACATATATATATATATATAAATATAAATATATACATACATGTATATATATATATATGTATGTATATATATACATGTACATACATACATACATACATATATATACATACATGTATATATATATACATATATATACATATATATACATACATGTATATATATATATATGTATGTATGTATGTATATGTTGATGCATATATGTATATATTAATGTGTATATTGATGCATACAATTTTGATCTATGGAGAAAATGGACATGAAAATCATCTAAATTGGCTCTTGCCGTTTGATTTGATATATGACATGACCCCATTTGGATTTGTAACTCCAAAGATATGGGGTCCTACTTTTAGGGCCTGAATGCCTGAAATAGGCAGCGCGTTAACACGCTGCCTATTTGAGGCATTTAGGCCTAAAAAATAGGACCCCATTGTGTTGCCAATGGGGTCCTATTTTTGAGGCCTAAATGCATGAAATAGGCAGCGCGTTAACGCATTGCCTATTTCAGCCCTAAAAGTAGCACCCCGTATCTTTGGACTTGCATATCCGAATGGGGTCATGTCATATATGAAATCGAATGGCAAGATCCAATTTAGATGGTTTTCATGTCCATTTTCTCCATGTTGTTTATCAATTTTTGGCATACCCCCCCCAAAATCAAGACCCCCATTGCAAAGAAAGGTAAGGAACAGAAGTGCTTGTTCTTATGCTCATGAGACAACAAAATGCATGAAATAGGAAACCAATGGGGTCCTAATTTTGTTGTATGTATGTAAGTATGTATATATGTATGTATATACATACATATATATCTATATGTATATATGTATATGTGTGTGTGTGTGTGTGTGTGTGTGTGTGTGTACACACACACACACATGTATGTATGTATGTATGTATGTATGTATGTATGTATGTATCTATATATATATATATATATATATATATATATATACATACATACATATGTATATATTGATGCATATCTTGATGTATATATTCATGCATACAGTTTTGATTGATGGAGAAAATAGGCATGAAAACCATCTAAATTGGCTCTTGCCATTCGATTTCATTCGATTTGATATAAGACATGATCCCATTGGGATTTGTAAGTCCAAAGATACGGGGTCCTACTTTTAGGCCTGAATTCCTGAAATAGGTAGCTTGTTAATGTGCTGCCTATTTCATGCATTTAGGCCTCAAAAGTAGGACCTCATTTGGTCCTACATGGGGTACTACTTTTGAGGCCTAAATGTATGAAATAGGCAGCGCATTGACGCGCTGCCTATTTCAGGCATTCAAGCCCTAAAAGTAAGACCCCGTATCTTTGGAATTACAAATCCAAATAAGGTCATTCCATACATCAAATCGATGGCAAGAGCCAATTTAGATGTTTTCATGCCTATTTTATCTATTTAATAAAACTATATGCATCAAATAGTGTCGTTTATTAATTTTTGGCATACATCCCCAAAATCAAGACCCCCATTGGAAAGAAAGGTAAGGAACACAAGTGCTTGTTCTTATGTTCAGGAGACATTAAAAAAGAGGCCTGGTAGCCCAAAAATGGTAGCGCATTAATGCGCTATCAGTTTTGGGTTACCAGGTCTCTTTTTTGTTGTCTCATGAGCATACATATGGAGGTTATTATACAATATAACTAAGAAGTAGTATTGAAGTAGTTCTACAATTTGGATGCATTAAGAGCATTCATATAGCAAGGAAAAATATAATAATTGAATACATTTTTTTTTCAATACGTATTACTAGTGAGACTACCAAAAAGAGGCTCTACCCCTCATGATGTCTCTGGATACAGAATATGAGATTGCTTGATGCTTGGATTGCAGCTTGAAATGTTGCGTGGGCAAAGCCACTATATGCCTCAAGTGTTGGAAATTGATGTATGGCTCAAGTGCTAGTATGTGCAAATCATGGCCAAAATCAAGACCCCTTAGAGATTCCATGAGGGCTATCCTTTTACTACTACACACATCACCTTTAGTCGAGGGTAGAACCATTCGTCATCATAGGTAGCAGGTTCATGGGACCCCATCCCATGATCTAAGGCATTATTCAAAGACAAAGTATTTCTGACCATTCCCAAATCGAGTTTGCCAATTCCTAATCTAATTGATTTCATTTACTGGACTTGCAATGCTTGCAAAGCCCTTGCGTAAGCTTGAATGAACCTCTTGATTTTGGGGGTATAATGGTCAAAAATGGCTTAACATGCCCAAAATCAAGAGGCTCATTCAAGCTTAAGCAAGGGCTTTGCAGGTCTTGTTTTTGGGTGGCAAAAGCACGAAAAATGATAGTGCATTAACGTGTTGCCATTCTTATGCTTCCCCCCTCCAAAAACAAGACCTCCAAGCTATTCATTGGAGACACCAAAATGAGGGGAAGGATGACATGAGGAGTAGAGGAGCTGGCCAATGAGAAGAGGGACAGCCTTGGAATTGCCAGCAACAAGCATGATGCAAGGAGGTGAGAAGGCAAAGAAGCAAGGAGGTGAGGAGGTGAGAAAGCAAGGAGGCGAGGAGGCAAGAGGCAGTCTTGAAGGGCAACAAGAGGGTGGAGGTGGCCGAAAGAGTAAGCAGGAAAGGGGGGGATGGAGATTGCTTGCAGGAAATGCTTGGATTAATGCTACAAATGCCATTTTTTTATGTGTGTTTTGTAGCATGAAGTTTTTATGGCATTTTTCTTTTAAAAAATACAACATTGTTGTGATTAATTGCACTACAAACAACTCAAGCCATAAAGCACCATGGATTAGTACAACAATATACATCACAAATGGATGCATACACTCATATACATCACCAATGGATGCATACACTTATACTCACATCAATTTCCAATATTGTATTAGATGGACCCTTAGCATATATGTGTGCATAGAAAACCATTTCCTACATTGATCCCTGATTTCATAGTTAAATTATTCCCTTTCTCACATTCTAACATGTGAAGATTTAATGTACATGCATTATGGACACATTATATTACAGTTTATGACTAACTTTTTTTATGAATGCATGATACTTGTATATATCTGCTGTAGTCGTCGATGAAAGTCAAGTAGTAAAGCGAACCAACCCCATACATCTATATGAATTAAATCAAGAATACCTCGTGCACGAGAGGTACTTCTGCCAAAGTTGGTTCGCTTTTGTTTGCCGAAGTAGCCTGCTTCACAAGCTTTTCCAAGAAACTGTAGCTTCGGAATCCCAATTGCCATATTTTGATTCCTGAGATCTAACAAGTACTTGAAGTTGACATGACCATATCTCTTGTGTCATTTTGCAAATAGTGGTATCTATTGCGGTTGAGATGACATGGCATGCTTATCTGGTACTATAGCTAGCATTCTGTATAAGCATCCTTCCTTGACACTTTTTGCTACTGGCTGACATATTTTGGATTTGTCTCTGATAGTGCATTCATCACCATCGAAGATGACTCGATAATTGTGTTCCGTCATTTGACCTACTGACAAGAGGTTCTTGCTAACCTTCGGAACATAGAGCACATCTTTCACCAATCCTTTCATACCAGTGAAATTGTTCATAGGGATAACACCTGTCCCTTGAACTAGATTCGGTGTATTTTCTGCTGTGTAGATGACATTTTCCTGTCCTTCTAATGGCTTCATTTCCATGAACCATTCCTGATGATTTGTCATGTGAGATGATGCACCACTGTCGATGTACCAAGGATCCTATTCCACTTGGTCGACTTGTTAGCTGTAATCCTCTTTGGGATTGAAATCAGAGTCTAGATACACTGTATCAGTCTGTTGCATTTCCTCGCTTGCAAGAAACATATTCCCATGTTCATTTGCAAAATGACTGTGACTAGAATGTCCACTACGATGATTTCCTCTATAGCAGAAATTCCCTCGATTGCTACTGATGAATTGACCGCCTTGGTCATACTGCTTCTTGCGGCAATCTCTTTCATAGTGTCCAAACTTGTGACAGTAGTTGCACTGAATGTTTGGCACATTGGTGGATGCATTCCCTTGCCCTTAAAATCTTCCTCGGTTGGAATGATTTCCTCTTTGCTGATTCTGATGTTGCTGAGGATGATGCTGATGTTGATTCTGGCTTTGCTGATGATGACCACTTTTCTGATATGATCTACCTCTGCCTCTTCTTCTGTTTGAAGATGTGAATGCCTGATCATTAGAATGACTTTTTTGAGCTTGAATAGCTTGAGTCCTAAGTTCTTCACCAAGTAGGACATATTGAAGTTCTTCCAGTGTTAGAATTTGCCATTGAATGGCAATACTTTGGACTAGATTCTCGTATCCCTCTCCTAGTCCATTCAGAATGACTTGAACCATTTCTGCGGGGTTCATAGTCTCTCCTACTACTGCAAGTTGATTGTTGTAGTCTTTTATGCGGAGTACATAAGCATGACCGGTTTCACTACTATTGCAAAAACTCTAGTTGATTTGGTTTCTCAGTGTGAGAATCCTGGATGTGTTCTTGGACTCGTAGAGAGCTGCAAACATATCCCATGCTTCTTTCGATGTCTTGATTGTGTTGAGCTGTCCTAGCATGACATCTTGCACATTCTGCTTGATCAGATGATCGGCATACTTGTATTTCTTATCCCATTCTGCCTGAGCTCGGGCAATGGCAGGATCTGCTACTGATGCGAAAATTGTTTATGTAGCTGTAGATCCTGTTGCCAGGGTGCTGTGACAACAGATGGAGTAGAGCTACTACTGGCTAGATCATCCAATGGTCTAGGTGTAGACCCATCAACATGCTCCCATTTGTCCTAAAGTACAAGAATGGTCTCCATTCGATATTTCCATGTACCATAATTGGAGTTGTCTAACTTAGCAGACACCTCCAGATTGAAATTGCTAGTCGTAGACATGGTGCAAGGAATCTACTTAAAAGTGTCATGAAAATCTATGTATGAATCAACTGCAAATACACTGACTGTGGAAATATTTGAACCGTCAGTGAAGATAGAACTGCAATATATAAAATCTGATCTATATTACAAGGCTTGTGGCGATGATGCCAGGAATAGCCAAGAGGCTTTATAAGGCTGAAATGATGTGCACAATGCCATGAGATAGCCAAATAGGCTATACAATGCTGGCATGTGTGTGTGCAATCAAGTGCTATTTGCCCACTGAAACAATTTGCAATGCCTCTGTACTCTCTAAAGTCTGCTCACTGAATTGATGAACATAAGGCTTCAGGTAACGTAATCATGTGAAATCGTATGTGAGCGTATGGACTGACTTCGAGTAGGTACTAGTCGGGAATTTCGAGCATGGCTTAGATTGGCAACTTGGGGAAATTCAAAGCATCCCCTCTATGGCGATCTAGTCTACTCTGATCTAGATCTATACCAACCATTGATCGATGAAAGAACAGCAAATAATTTCTTTTCTTTGGTTCTTTTTAAGTGTTGGGTCAGATGCATTGATGTAGAGGTGAATGTGCATGAAGGACGTGGTTTTGTTGACGAGGCTCAAATGTGAGTGTAACTTGCACCAAAATGTGCGCGTGATGTGACGAGCGCATAGAGCACAAAAAATCAAGTGACTTTCCTTTTTGGAGTGCCCAAGAGATACGACTTGATCTAGGTGGAGGGGCAAAAGGAGTGCAAATGGTGCTCAATGATTATGTGTCACATGGGTCACATGCAATGATGATGTGGCACTATGCCTAGCAAGAGGTGTGCCAGTGGAGCCCTATGCTGAGGTAGTAGGAGTGGTCACATACAGTGATTGTGGAGCACCGTGTGTGCCTGTAGAGGTCTAGTGTGCCACATGGCACTGATGATGTGGCAAATGATGATGTCAGCAAAGGTGACGTGGTAGCTGATGTGGTAATGCTGACATGGTAGATGACATGGTAGATGATGTGGTAGATGATGTGGCACAGGTGATGTGGTAGATGACATGGCCAAATGATGTGGCAGATGACCTATCACTGATGATGTGGTAGCTGAGCTGGTAGGGTGATGTGGCACTGATGATGTGTCTGTTGACATGGCAAGAGGATCATATCTGATGATGTGGTAGATTAGATGAGTTGATGATGTGGCAGTCTCACGAGGCTACTAACATGGACTACTGAGATAAGGTGCCACGTGGATGGAGCCGATTATGCCACATGTCAATAGGAGAGCCCTTGGGTGACAAAGCTTGACCAGGGTTAAATTTGGCCAACCAACCTTGGTATAGCCTTATCGGCTACGTGGCAGAAAGATGACCATAGGTGTGGTGAAGTGGGGGTGAAGTAGGATAAGGGTTATGTGGCTATTGTGTTGAGAGTTGTGGTGCCATGAGCACATGTAGAGCAAAGGTATGAGTAAAGGGCAAGCTCCACATGGCATGGAGGACATATCCCACATGTGAGTAAGCAAAATGGATGTAAGTACCCTCACCTATAAAAGGGAGGTTCATTTGAAGTAATATCAATCAAGCACTTTGCACTATCTCAAGATTCTCTTTATGAGTCCAAGCTAATCTATCTTGGAACCTAATTGACTTGAGGTACATGTCATGAGCACTCTCTTCATCATGTTTCCACACAGGTTTCATCCACCTTAGAGCGCTCCATAGATCCTAAGGCAGGCATGTTTTGTCATGGTATCAGAGCTTAGGTCTAGTCTCCTAGATTAGTTGTAGGCTTGCCTTAGGAGCACATGTTTTCTCCTAGGTTAGTGTTCGTTTTAGATTGAGAGAATTCCGTCCATTGAATGAAAATTCCGTTCATTGCTTTCAGATATCTCCGTCATTCTTGATGAGAGAGAGAGAGAGAGAGAGAGAGAGAGATTTCATTCCTTTTTAGAGATCTATTTTGTGAGATAAATCTGTGAGAGTTGTTCTTCTCTTCCAAAGGGAGAGATTTGGTTGAGAGAGCTTTCTTTCATGCTGGTTGAGAAAGAAAGGTTTTTCTTGAGATATGTGAAGTTCTGAGAGAACTCTACAAGAAACTGTCTTCTCTCCAGCTACAAGATCTCCTATGAGACACATATCCAACCTCTCCTACAGTGACTCCAAAGAGCTATCTACAATAATGCATGCAAAGGCTATCAACAATGCTATCTATTGCCTCTCATCTAGCCATTGTAAAGGCTCAGCATAGTGGAAAATGCCCCCAAATCTTCTGCCATGACCAGTAAGCAAGGTTCCTTAAGGCTCAGCAACTATCTGCCCACGTGTCATCCCATAATAGTCCGTCAACGAGCTCTTGTGAGCGCCTATCAATAGCCACAACAGATGGCTCACAATAGCAACTATACTCCATGGGTTGCATTGGCTAGTGACTTTAACAACAGTCGCTCACTCCCGTCCGTCGACCTGATAGCAACTCCAGCTCACGGCTTCATGCAAGGCGGCTCCCTCCTCCATTGACGAAGTAGTTCCAACCAACTCCTTCACCGGTTGACTAAACAACTGTGCCAAAGTAGCACTCCTCGATGCCACATAGCCAAAGAAGTGCCACCAATAGCCAGCCACATAGGCAGTTAGCAAAACATTAGCGCATTGAGCTTCCATGGCTCCGACCTTCATTTTTGGCATTGCAGATTCAAGCAGTGAGATCTCATCGCTAAGCATTGTGATGGCTAGCAGGACCCGCACCAGTAAACTCTGCCTCCACAACACAAACTCCATCATGGGAAACCTGGCTGCTTGACCACTAAAC
Source organism: Dipteris shenzhenensis (assembly GCF_047967505.1). NCBI lineage: Eukaryota > Viridiplantae > Streptophyta > Polypodiopsida > Gleicheniales > Dipteridaceae > Dipteris > Dipteris shenzhenensis. Next base: position 14,354,001 of record NC_141612.1, on the reverse strand, counting down.
TCCATGCAAGCTGAACGACTGGCTTCTGCTCCATACTCTGCCATAGGCAGCACGGCCATTAGGACTCAAAACATCTCCTTCATCAATAGCAGCAACTCCATGATAACGGAAATGAGAGAGAGGGAGAGAGAGAGAGAGGAGTGCACACGATATAGCTACCTGTACACTAAGTGTATTGACAATGAACATGAAGATATACATGTGAACCCCTTAGGGTTAGGGTCACTGATGCTTTCACCTCTGACATAGAGCATACCTTGGGCTCAGTTCCCTTCAGCAGTTCAGATCAGCAGATCAGTCTTCAGGACATTTCAACATCGGCTCACTCATGCCGCATTGCATCCTTGGATCTAGTTATGACCACCACTTTCGATCAGCAGATCATTCCTCAGTATGAGGATACTTATGCATCAGTACGGTCCTGCTCCAGTGCAGTAGACATCATCAGGTTCAGCCATAGTGCAACCTGGGGAGACTCAGTGTTTCATCATGCACTTATGGACTATATACGACAGCCATAAGTGCATGATGAAACACTGAGTCTCCCCACGTTGCGCTATGTCTGAACCTGATGATGTCTACTGCACTGGAGCACGACCGTACTGATGCATAAGTATCCTCATACTAAGGAATGATCTGCTGATCGAAAGTGGTGGTCATAACTAGATCCAAGGATGCAATGCGGCATGAGTGAGCCGATGCTGAAATGTCCTGAAGACTGATCTGCTGCTGATCTGAACTACTGAAGGGAACTGAGCCCAAGGTATGCTCTATGTTAGAGGTGAAAGCATCAGTGATGGATGCTAGAATGGAATCACCTGAAGATTTGAATGCGCTGGGGAATATATCTCTGCATGCGGCAGAAGATGTGAGTGCCTCGTGCTGAGGACTTACCTGCTGAATAATTGCATGATCATAGGTGAACTCCTGCTCAGTATCTGTATTTGTGGCAAAGGATGGAGTCAGATCCATGCATGAGGGTGATGGCTGTACATCACTAAAGTCAGACTGAGCTGATGTAGATGGGACTGCCTCGTACTGAGGACTTACCATCAAATATGCCTCGTGCTGAGGGCTTATTGCGGAATGTGCCTCATGCTGAGGGCTTACCAAGAAGTGTGCCTCATGCTGAGGGCTTACCGAGGAGTGTGCATGATCAAAAACTGCGGGCTGATCCATGCTAACATCTGAAGCATCTGCAACTGCATCTGATCTGTCAAGGCCAATGAGGCTAGAGTCTGCATCATAGATTGGTACATACCCTGTGGCAATGAATGGTTGAAGTAGGTTCTCTTTCCACTCACGGATCTCGTCCGGAGTCATGGCTGGTGTATCATCAACGAAGTGATGTGGATAACTCCATGATGGAGGCGGTCTGGTGCTCTGTGCAAGAGGCTTACCCGTGTATCGGCGAGAGTGTCTACCCATGAGAACACTGTAAAGGAGCTGCCACTAGGGGGCTTACGCTAAACTATCAGAACCAAGTCATGTGAGAACTGATGTGTGTGCCAAGGATCAAGCCTGTAGGAAAGTGATGACAACTGTGTGTCGGGAGTAGCCAAGAGGCTATACAAGGCTGATGTATGTGTGTGGAAACCAATGCCAAAAATAGTCAACAAATGTGACTGTACATGGGTGGCATGTGTGCGTGCAAAGGTGCAACAATCCTGAATCCGAGGAGGAAGATCACTCTGCTAAGTGTCACACTGAGTGATGAAGTGCCAAATGCCAAGAGGCCTGAACTGGCGTCAGATGTGTGAAAGTGAATACCGATGATAGATCCGATGGGACTGACGCCGGTGGGAACTAATCGGGTAATGTGGCAATGGCTAACTTGGCTTGGTGGAGTTGGATCTCCTCTATGGTGGTGCTAGTCTATAGCTAGACTACACATCGAATCGCAAAATGTAGCAAATGAATTTTATCTTAATTCATTTTAAGTGCTGGGTGTGCTGCAAAGGATCAGGAGGTGGTTTCGATGAAGAGGAATCAATGATGCTAGCATGTGGAGATCTCGGATGGCAGATCTGAGGTGCTCAACGCATAGAGCATGATCTGGTGAGCATTTTTGCCTTTTACAGCTCTGCAAAATTCCCTCTGGATCAAAAGATACAGCCTCTGGAAGGATAGGCCAAACTTTGATCCCAAGAAGGCAAAAAATGATGATGTGGCCTAGGGGGTGATGTGGCAGATTGGTGATCACATGCAGAATACAACTGTGCCTATGAAGACGCAACTATGCCTGTCTGGCAATCTGTGTCCTGCGGTGGCACATGGGTGACTGTGCTGCTGAGGTGTCCCATGCTGATGTGGCAGGCTGACATGTCACTGCTGATTGGGTAGCTGAGGACTGTGCATGATGACATGGCACCTATGGATAAGACTGCCATGTGGCCTAAAAGTAACTGCCCCTCCTCACTCATGGTTAATTTAACCAAACCATGGTTAACTCTGACCACTATTCAAACCCAGGGTCACAAGGACCTAACCCAGGTTGAACCTTACATGCCACGTGGAATTTTGCCAAACCTTAGGGCTAACATTTACCAATCGCGTCTGTGGCGGTTATGGTGATGGCGGAGCTCGTGGCGATCGACGATGGCATGGGAGAGCTTGCTGTGGTGGAGGGTGCTGTTCGAAGAAGCTATTTCATCTTTTCTTCGTTTAGAGTTGGCAGGAGGTCCTTCTACGAGTCGCCCGTCTCTGCGTGTCCGTGTGCTGGAGGTGGCACTCACGGTAGGAGCCTTCATTGGAGACTCATAGGTGGCTAGCTCACTGTGTCGAAGAGCTGAGTGCTTTGGAGAGACTGTTGGGCCTCGTAGTGCTCGTTGATGGTGTCTATGAGCCGCTTGTGAGCGACCGGGCTGTTGTAGGAGCTTGTGATGGAGGATTGTGGAAGCTAATAGTGGAGCTGCCAATCGAGGGCACTGTGAGATACATGGGAGACGTTGAAGCCATAGTGCAGAACGTTGGCACTCTAGTCATTGAAGCGAGTGTTGCTAGAGTAGTCGCTTCACTGCGGTTGGGAGCTATGGCCGAGGCATGAAGGAGCCTAAGGTGCAGTCGTTGACGACACATATACCTTTGAGAGCTTGTTGCCTTTGCTGTTGTGGGCAAGGCGGTTGATGGATCCAAGAATTGGTTCCAAGGCTCACTCGCATTCCCTTAAAACCACAGAAGAGAACGCGCTGAATATCACGGATCACAAAAAACGTTCTAAGCCGTAACGCAGAGTGAGGGACAACACAGAAAACTCCGATCGGCTTCCGTAATCGTTAATTGCCAAAGAGAAAGACGAGATGCCCGTTGGCTCACTGTTGCAAGTGCGTATGCAGTTGTTCAGCGCTAGAGGCGAGATAGGAGCCGGGGAGCTTGTTTGACCGAGGCTTACTGTGGAGCCGCTTTGCTGAGGATGCTTGGGCTTCAGCATGTCATTGTAAGAGCCTCACGGGATAGAGTAGGAGCAGCCCATATGTAGATGTCATTGCAAGATGTGAGTAGTGCATGCAGGCATTTGCTAGAGCTGGTCGGCCGGCGGAGCTTAGGCTCTGTTGAAGGTGAGCTCGTGGAGGGTTGTTGAGCTAAAGAAGCCCGATCTCTGTATGCTGAGTGTCGTTCGAAGTTGGATGATGGAAAGTCGCAGAGGAGCGCCATTTGCAGATGAGGCACCCTGAGGGAGCCGGTCGTTGACTGCAGTGTTGGAATTGTGACAAAATATGAAGAGGGGAGAGGAGAAGAGTGGAGATGAGGAGAGAGGGCACAGCTAGAGAGCACACCACAAATGACTAATTTTACACTAGAATTAGTTGAAAAAATAGAATATATACAAACCCTTTTAGGGTTAGGGTTAGGGGATCTAACCCTTTCCTTTATAGCACTCTATAAGGTTAGTGCTATGCACATATGATCACGTGATGGTGCTATGCACACATGATCACATGATGTTGAGCGTGAACTCTCAACACGTTCCCTCAAGATCAACATCATGAAGTAGGCCTTCCCTCAAGATGATGATTCTGGGGAATCGAAGAAGGACTGAGCATTACATTCCATCACACCCCTTTAATGGGAATGTCCTTCCTCTGCATCAAACCAAGAGCTAGTCAGTGTTTCTCGAATAGCTCTTTACCGAGTGGTTTGGTAAAGATGTCTGCAAAAAGGAGTGCAAATGGTGCTCAATGATGATGTGTCACTGTGAGTCACATGCAGTGATGATGTGGCACTGTGCTTAGCAAGAGGTGTGCCAGTGAAGCTCTGTGCTGAGGTGGCAGGAGTGTGCACATGCAGTGTGTGCACAGTGTGCCTGGCAAGGGACTGTGCCTGCAAGGGTCAGTGCTGATTGGATTGCTGAGGTGGCAGTGCTGAGGTGGCACAGATGATGTCAGCAGGGTGACATGGCAATGCTGATGTGGCACTGATGACGTGTCCCTGATGACATGGCATAGGTGATGTGGCTGATGATGTGGCATAGATGATGTGGCTGATGACATGTCACTGATGACATGGCAAGTGATGTGGCTGATGACGTGTCACTAATGACGTGGCAAGTGATGTGGTAGTCGTAACGTGTCAGTTGACGTGGCACTAGTGACGTGGCACTGTGGATAAGGGTGCCACGTGGCTGGTCCTTGACCAAGCTCTAGGGTGTGGTGACCCTGAGGATAGGGTCCAAGTCTAATGCCACGTGTCGTAAGAACAATGACCGGAATCTTTGAGATTCTGACAGAATCTCAAAGATTCCGTCTTCTTCTTTGTTGGAGCTCTGTTGAAGAGGAGGCCCTTCGTTGGAGGATCTCGTTGCGGGCTGCTCTAGTCGTTCGGATGGAGGCTTGTAGGGGGCCGTTGATGGAGCTTGTTGTGCTAAGGAGCCATCGGTGGGTTGGAGGCGACGGAGCTCTCATAGCTCGTAGTCATTGCAGGTGAGACGGTTGAGCCGTCGCTGGAGGAGGCGAAGCTGTTGAGCACCTGATGGAGGTCCGACTTGAAGGGCTAGTTGGCGAAGGTGGCCGAGCATTGTGTTGGTGGAGACTTTGATACCACCGACTGATGGAGCCGTCGATGGGCTGCACTGACCTGATGGAGCCATCGGTGGTTGTAGCGTCGCCGATCCCAGATTTGAAGCGCGGCCCATTTTTAGCGGCCTGTTGAGAGAGCCTGAGCTATCTGCAATTTGTTGCACAGAGGCCATCGTTAGGCGTATGCTTTGTCGTAGCCGCGCGTATGCTTTGTCATAGCACTCGTTAGCCTTTGCATGGGCGTTGGAGTCAGCATTGCTGGTGTCGCGCTTTGTTGCAAAGCTCTGTTGGAGAGCTGAGTATGCCCTAGAGATCGTGAACTGTAGCGGCTTGGAAGCATTGGTTGTCGGTGATAGTTGTAGTTCGTTGTCGTGGCTGCTGTTTCACTTGCCTTGCTTGTGAGCAGCAAGGTAGCTGCTCGTTGTTGTTGAAGACTACCAGGGTTGATGGCGGTATTCGCTAGATAGATCGTAGAAGGAGTAGAGGCAAGACTTAGACTAAGCTCACAGAAGGAGTAGAGGCGGTATTCGCTAGGGACGGCCGTCGAAGGAGCTTTGTTGGAGAGGCTTAGCTTCTTTCTCTTTCTCACAGATCTCTCAAAAACTCTCTCTCAAAGACTAAGATCTAGATCTCTCTTTCTCTCATAAACAAGGAATACTCTCTTTCTCAAGCAATGAAATCTTTCAAAGAACTCAAAGAAAGAATAATGGACGGAACTTTCTTCTCAATGGACGGAAATTTCTCTCAACGGAAGTGAAGGGACGGATCTCACAATCACTCAAGAGAAATCTCAATCTCACAATCTCTCTCGCACTCTCAAGAATCTCAATGTCTCAGCGGAAGACAAGGGAGCTCTGATACCATGACAAAATATGAAGAGGGGAGAGGAGAAGAGTGGAGATGAGGAGAGAGGGCACAGCTAGAGAGCACACCACAAATGACTAACTGTACACTAGAATTAGTTGAAAAAATAGAATATATACAAACCCTTTTAGGGTTAGGGTTAGGGGATCTAACCCTTTCCTTTATAGCACTCTATAAGGTTAGTGCTATGCACATATGATCACGTGATGGTGCTATGCACATATGATCACATGATGTTGAGCGTGAACTCTCAACAAATTGGCCATTGAGGGTCACTGCTGTGAAGCCCGTTGAGCCGTAGAAGAGGCCGCCTGTGGAGAGGAGGTTATGATGGTTGTTGGAGACCATAGAACCTGTAGAGCAGTGTATGTCGAGCCCGGAGCTCCGTGGGCTCCTTCGATGGAGCCTGCACTAAGTCACGACTGCTAGCAGAAGCTGCTAGGTAGGGGTGCTGCTAACCGATGAAGAAGAGATCCTCTCAAGAAAACCTTACAGAAACTTAGAGGCTCAGAAATGAACCTTTCTCTCTCACAAAACCTTACAAGATCTCTCAAAGAAATCTACAAAGATTCGGAACATCATTTGTAGAGGTTTGTTGCACAAGGCATTTGAGATGGAGCTTAGAGTCTAGATGTCAGTCACGGAAGAGGCAGTCGGAGAGAGCCATTGTCTGTGTGCTTCTTGTTGATGGAGCGCAGGGCTGCTGGAGGTTGCATAAGGCTATGAGCTGTGGAGCGAGAGCTATTGAAGGTTGATGAATGTCATAGTAGAAGCCAAATGAAGGCGAAGGAGATGAAGGCCTTCCCTTCCTTGTTGATGGCAGTTGCAAGGAGACCTTTGTTGATGCAGAGAAGCAAGTTGTTTGGAGAAGCCTTGGAGAAGGTGCACCTTCAAAGTTGCCTGGTCGCAGGGAGCCTATTGATAAGGCTTGAGTAGTTATAAGAATCACTCGCAAAATGAAGAACACGATCTCTCCCTATCTCTCTCACAATCAGAGTACCTTACAAAACTCATAAATGTCTCTCTCTCAATAAGAACGAACAGAATTCTCTCAAAGAACTCTCAAGAAAATGAATGGATGAAAATTCCTCACATGGATGGAATTTTCTCTATCACTCAACGGAAGTGAAAGAACACTCAATCTCTGAATCTCTCTCGCACTCTCAAGAATCGCAATGCCTTAGTGGAAGGCAAGGGAGCTCTAATACCATGACAAAATATGAAGAGGGGAGAGGAGAAGAGTGGAGATGAGAAGAATGGGCACAACTAGAGAGCACACCAGAAATGACTAACTGTACACTAGATTTAGTTGAAAAAATAGAATATATACAAACCCATTTAGGGTTAGGGTTAGGGGATCTAACCCTTTCCTTTATAACACTCTATTGGGTTAGTGCTATGCACATATGATCACATGATGGTGCTATGCACACGTGATCACATGATGTTGAGCATGAACTCTCAATAGATATTCCTGCATCTTTTCAAATAAAGAAAGTGCTTAGTGGGAAACCATTTTGGAAACCTAAACTTAGTTTTCTTGAAAAGAAGACAAATGTGATATTTTGAACAAAAGCGAAGACTCTAAGAAGAAAAATCACCAAGTGTTTCAAGTCCAATAAGGAAGGTCCTATTATAATGTACTGCCTATGATATAAATAGATTGCAATTGTAAAATTCAATATGATTTAAGAGAAAGGGAAAAAACGGATCTCCCCCAATTAGCAAAGTACTTAAGGGGCTCATTGCCCATGCTAGGAGGCAACTTAGAAATTTATCCAATGATCTGGTTGATGACCTACAATAAATGCTCAGTTTAGCCAAAGCCCTATAAAATAGGTGCAATTGTTATCACCACATTGGCTATAAGACTTGAACATATGACTCTACACTTTTTCATGAAAGCCTTGAACCACTAGGCTATCATCCCTTTGGCAACTTTGAAATTTATCCAATGAGCACCATAGGTGTCTCATGACCCACAATAAATGCTTTGTTTAGCCAAAGCCCTAAAACATGTGCAACTACTACCACCACAGTGGCTATAAGACTTGAACACATGATCTACACTTTTTCATGATAGCCTTGAACCTCTAGGTTATCATCCCTTTGGCTATAAGAGTTGAACAAATGATGCCACACTTTTTCATGAAAGCCTTGAACCATTGGGTTATCATCCCTTTAGGGCAAACAGATGAAACAACTAAGCAAGAGGGAATTTGCAAACCAACCACATCAAGGTGAAAGAGAATCAAGATTATTGACATTGTAAGACTAAAGTTGTGTTAAAAAGAACTAAGTATACTTGTTCAATCATAGTGAAAGCCTTAAGATATAAACCCAAAAAATAGAAGAGATTTACTAGTGGCTCCCCTTACAAAGGTGTTGAGAGTAATTTAAGAATGCCATGGAAACATCTATATAATATAAAGCTAGATTATGATCCTTATGAGAATTGCCAAAAAGCAAGCAACAAAAAGTGAACGAGCCAAAAAAAACGAGCGTAAAAAACAATAAAAGATTTATAAATCCCCCATTTTAGTAGCAAAAAATAATAACTTATTCAAAAGTCCATATGTTTCCTCAATGCTAGAAGGTTAAATATGCATATAACTTTAAAGCCCCTAACACTAACATCACATCATCCATGAGACAGTTTGTATGTTTAATTTCCAGGTCATTGTTTGTATAAAAGGCAAACCCCCTCAATCAAGTTCTCTCTTCCCACTAGAGTAATTGAGATCATCAATGCAAACTTTCACACAAGTGGGGTGTTTCCAAGGACTCATTGCATGGATTAGTCTAGATTCCATGCATATGTAAATGCTTAGCTGTTTTAACTCTATTCACTCTTGGAACAAAACCCATGTTTCTTTGTTACTGCAAAAATATCCTTCCCTAATGATTTACTCTTACCTCCCATTAATCTTACAAATGCAACAAATTGACCACAAATTCATATTTTGGCGCATCAAATTTTACTAGGTGGTGCACAAAGACATGATGATCATCTAAAGTATGCCTTCCCATTTGATTTGATATGTAACATGTCCCCGGGACTTGTAAATCAAAAGATACAGGGATGTGAAAATGTCATCTTTTGGGCCAAAATCCCTATTTTGGCCCAAAAGAGGACATTTTCACATCCCTGTATTTTTGCAAGATGTTAATATTTTATTGTTGGAGCCAATTGTTCTAATGTAAGTCGAAATGAAGCTTCACAACCACAAGTGAATACGACAACCTCCTTGTATCATTCTCAAGGGATTTATAGTCAAGGTACAATTAGAGCCTTTATTGAGGCATCTTGAGCACAATGGAGATAAAAAATAGTGGGAATGAAAAACATATGTGCATGAATCCAAAACGCGAGTTGAAATCAGAGCATGAGGCAACCATCAATTGTAGAGAGTATTTGAATCTAGGACCTAGAGATGGCTCAATGCTGATCGAATGCAAACCTCCTACTTATTGGTGGAAGCCAAAAGGAAGATAGGCCCAGACAAAGTTGGGCATATCATCATGGATAATACTAGGAGTTGTAAAAAGGTTGGTAGACTACTACAAAGGGAGTTTCCCCAATTGTTTGCTTCATGGTGCTACACTCATACCTTAAACTTGGTGTTGAAAGATTGGTACAAGTGTGTACTAGGTGTGTACTGTGGTTCAAGGAGATTCTACATAATGCTTGTGAGAAAATGTGAAATTTATTCAATCACGTCAATGGCTCAAGACAATATACAACTCATGGATTGGCTCCACAATGTTGCAATTTCCTATAGGAATAAGATTTTGCATGCACTTTTATACAATGCAATCATGGATTAAAAATAAAACCTTCTTTATTGATCCCTTCCATTGTGACATTTTCCAAAAATGAGTGTTTGATCAAGGGAATAAAGTAGTCAGAGATGAATGCAATGATATGAAGAAAATATATCATTACAATGATTATAGAAGTCTTGAGAATGGCGTTGCTTGTTATGGTTGTGTTGAGAGCTCTAAACTCAAAGGCCCTAACATTGGAAATGCCTCAATGCAATTTTGGAGCATAAGGTAAACACTCATTGCTAGAAATCCTTCGATGCTTTTAGACGATAAAAATGCTAGAAGACCCCAATGCAGTTAAATAGAGGAGCTATGGAGTTTCTTTAGAAAGCAATGGGACAAAGCTCATAGTCTACTACATAGTGTTGGGTACCTCCTTGATCCAAATTGGTAGAACATGAAACAAGGAGATTTTCTAGAGTCATTAATGATTTCCACATCTACCAATGCCGAAACTACACTTGCCTTTCCAAATTAATGATGACAATCAAGATGAGCAAGATGAGAAAAATGATGATGACTCTAGCATTAATGATTAACTTTTATGAAAGTGGAGTAAATTTTTTACTCTTTAAGTTTTGACAAAAGAGGTAGATGTTGTTAAAGTTGAATTTTTTGTGTGTGCACTTCCATGCATTGGTTTGATGACAACATTTATGCATTAATATAATTTGTTTAATATCTATGCATTGTGTCATTAGTGTATGCATTGCATGTGCACTCAACACATATGTATGAATGGTTTTCTTTTTGCTTATTTTAATCGGTTGCTTCAATGGTTTCCCTTCAATCACAATGGCTTGCTTTAATGGGTTAGCTTCAATGGGTTGGTTCAATGGTTTTGCTTATGTTGCCACTTCTTGATGTCATAGGAAAGGTGTGAAGGGATTTTGTCATCTATAGATATATTAGTGTCATCGTGATGGGTTGCTTGAATGGTTTCCCTTCAATCACAATGGCTTGCTTCAATGGGTCAGCTTCAATGGGTTGATTCAATGGTTTTGCTTGTGTTGCCACTTCTTGACATCATAGGAAAGGTGTGAAGGGATTTTGTCACCTATAGATATATTAGTGTCATCGTCATTGTAGTATATGTGTAGCTTAGGACCTTGGGTCATATTCCAGTGAGAGATGTAGGCTATAGTGTGCAAAGTAGACGTTGTGCATGCTTGCATGAAGGGAACATTCAACAACATGGTTGGGGGACTGAAGGCTTTTGCATCCATTGGGAGTTAAGGTTTAGAAGGGGTTTCAGGGTTCAAGAGGAGGTTTCAGGGTTCAGAAGTAGGCTCAAGGTCAGAAGGAGGACCCAGGTTTCAGAATAGATTAAATGGTTGAGAGCTTGTCTCCCTCATAGATCTTGGAGGACAAGGGTTGAGAAACTGATCTAGGAGTGTAATGCTTTAGGAGAAGCACAGAATTGGGAGATAAAGAAGGTGTAAGAGAAAAGGGGTTGGGGGAGAGGGGGAGGAGGAGTGACAAGGTTGGAGGGGGGGGACTAGGAGATAAGGGTAGGACATGCTATTTGACATGAGAATGCAATGGAGCATGGACACTTGGAGACAATTGCATAGAACACCAAAGTAGAACTAAGCGCACTTCCCCACATTCCATCATGAGATATTTATACAAATTTGGAGCTCTTCTCTATGTGTGTGTGTAGGAATTATAGGACTTTCTCTCTCTACTTGTAGGAATTGTAGCTAGGATGCACATATAGAAATGGCATGTAGAACTTGTGTGTAGCCCAGTGGCTGTGGAGTTTTGACCATGTGTGTAGCCCAGTGGCTGTGGAGTTTTAACCTGTTGTGATCACGGAGTTGGGAAGCCATGTGTGTAGCCCAGTGGCTGTGGAGCTTGTGGCGTGCCAGTCTATCATGTTCTAATGCCTTCGCACCATATAATTTTTGCTCAGTTTCCAAGAAGCATGTATCCACTAGATTTGTTCAAAGAGACACATGTGCAAGCTTCTAAAAACATGACTCTTTGATAGAGTTTGCATGTAGTTTGAGCATCGATCCAACCATTGGGATTGAAATTGAGTGTTGGTAGATGGCAGTCGATATGGATGGGAACCTCAAGAATGAATTCCAAGGTTTTGCAAAATATTTCACTCTGCGGTAGGATGTGGTCAATGTTGCCTCGCATGTGTTCTTCATGTTGTTGAAGTGCAAGATCAATGTGCCTTTGATGTTCCATTCCACTCAAGAGTATGGCTCGATCAATGGCCAATTAATGGTATGATCCTTACCCAAGCTGTGTTTGTGAGTGTTGGTACGTTGGAAGTGGTGAGATGTGTCAACAAAGAGGTAGTGAAGGGAATATAGATTGACTAGAGCTTGAGAAAGTTAAGAGAGTAGCTGAAAGGGGGAGTGAGGTTATGAGATTGGCATAAAGAGTGGTGAGATATGGCAATTTAGAGGTGAAATAGGCCAAATAATCCTTTGACAAATGTTTTTCTTAAAGAGATGGGATCTTCATCTTGTAGGGGTGGGATGGTGGGCATGTCATTCCTTGTGGATGAGATTGATAGCCTTGTAGTAGCGGCAGCAAACCACCAATGACCCTAAGGGGAGGACTGCCCATGAGGCATACATATGCAACCAAAGCATTAAACCTAGGTGTAGTAAACCTTGTAGGGATAGAAAGGTAGAATATATTTTTTCATCTTCTATCAAGTGTTGACAATTTTTTTGCAAAATTTTTTCCCCTATGGAATATTTCCATGTCATGGCTGGGTGAGTAGATGGGATCTTAAATAGAGCTGCTTCCATTGGATTAGTGCATACCTCTTTTGGTTGTAGGGCTCCCACAAGCCCTTCATAAAGTATAGTAGTACACTATAATGGGGCTTCATTTACTACTTCATCCATTGCCTCATTGGTTTGTGCTTGCAATTGGAGCTCTATCTTTGAGATTGTAACTTTGTAAGAGTGCAACTCATTAGATTTCTCCTTATACTTATGCTAAATCAAGGTATAAGCACCCTTAAGTGTAAGGTAAACAAAAGGGATACAAAAAGACCTTCCAATGGTTATCGCTCCTGCATGTACATGCACACAATGTCTGCGCAGGAGGTACCATGGAGCACAACATACACATGGCCTACATCATAAGGTGACCAGAGGTGTTTACAAAACACACAAAACACAATAGTTTATTTTCATTCATTTTGGAGGACTATCCAGGCTGAGTACCTTGACATAAAAAGAGAGATATGGAGCATACATAGAGATGTGTTTAAAATGCATAATCTTCAAAGGATGCCTCATCTTGTGGAGGCTCATTAATTGTAAGTAGATTTGCATTTTCTATCTTTGATTTGGCTCTGCAAAACTTCTCATTATGGTTGTTCTTGCTACAGTGCTTGCATGGATTAATTTTGAAGCAGTCCTTTGAAAGGTGATTTGTCTTTCCACAGTGATTGCAAGGGGTATACTTGCCCTTCTGGACTTTTACAGCATAAGCAGTGTCATTGCCTTTCCTGAGCTCCATATGCCTTTCTTCTTCTTGGAGAGCAGAGATAATACCTTCAAGATTAGGATTAGGAACATTTTTCAAAGTGCTAACAATGTGATCATAATCTTCAGGCATACTCTTAAGTAACACTGCCATAGCATCATCTGGAGTAATAGGAGAGTTGATAGAAGCTAATTGAGTCATAAGACTCCGCATATAGTTGACATGAGCTGCTAAAGTAGTACCACTAGCCATCTTCAATTCAAAGAAAGAGATTTTAAGTGATAGTTTAGAGATGTGAGAGCTAGCACCAAAAATCATGTCAAGCTTCTGCCAAGCTTTCTTGAAGGAGACTCCAAGTCAGAGATATGGTGAATATAATCATCTCCTAAAGCAAGAGCAATGATACCGTATGCTTTTTCTTCTCTAGCTGGATCCCTTGCCGGTCATGTCGGAGTTGAGGATTCTCCAGCATTGGAGGCCGTAGAAGAAGTGGTAGGAGTCGGTTTGACAAGTCCCCATAAGTTCTCCCTCATCAATGCAAATTTCACCTTCATCTGCCATGTGTGGAAGCCCTTTCCATTGAACTTCTCGAGATTAAATAGGGTAGCCATGAGAGGGTCTAACCCAGATATTGGGCAGTGTCTATCTCTCTTACAAGGAAAAAATAACTGAAAGACTTCCAAAATATGAGCACTTGATGTAGCAAAGACTAGTGACCAATATTCAAACAATGATGCTTCTTCTTACATGCTTCATAGAAGTGGGTGAAATAAATACTTTCCAATCAAAACCAGGTCTAGTAATTCAAAACAAAACTGAAGCCACACTTGTACTAAAGTTATTGAAAGCTTCAAAAAACCAGAAATGCTAGAGTAGCATTTTATGTAGCATCATCTTCAAAAACTTGTCCAAAACTGTCAAAACTGAAAAGCTGAACTTGGAGGGCTTGTAGCTCACTCTTCAAAGCTAGGAAAAGAGGGATTTCTAAAGCAAAAGAAAGCTCATATACCAGAGAGGGTCCAGCACAGAGGTTGGACGAAATGGTGCGCACTTTTGCCCAGGAGAGTTGCTACAGGCTGAAACTGAGTTTTGATGATTTCTCCCTCGTTACTGAACCAAATGACCTGAAAAATGGCTCAAAATCTTTGTCTTGAGGTCACCCATCTACTCCTAAGAGGGCTCAGGCAATTGCAGAGCAGGCAGGGAGTATTGAGCAACAGAAGAAATTCGCTATTTGGAGAATGGCAGCCACCACAGACGTTTTTTCTTCAATTGCTTGTAGGTGGAAGTTCGCCCAGACTAGAGGAGTTTTCAGCTCAGAGGGTTTGGGAAATGGTCGTTTGTAGGTGGAGAACCAAGCTTTCAAAGATTTTGGGAAGAAAGAGGAAAATGGAGAAGAAGAAGATGAAGAAGAAGAAGATGATGTGGCAGAAATGGGCTCAAGGGGGATCAAAGGGCTCTGATACCATGTTGGAAGGCTGAAAGGAAAGGAAAGAGTGGACACAAACTTAGAATACTTGCATTACTTGCTTGTAGAATGAAGAAGAGTGAGGTCCTTAAGTAGGCACCTCATACATGCTCACTGACATCACTGATGACCTCAGAGCTCCACAATCATCTCCTCAATCTGCTCCTAGATTCTCTCAATCATCCTATGTGGCTCTTCCACCACCTAACTGTGCTTGTGGGCACCTAAAAGTGCCTCTAGCACTCACACATAGAAACATAAGGTGTGCCTGAGGCATACACCTTGAGATATCCCAATAGTATTGAAGGTCTCCTTCTCTTTAGAGTAGTGTGCGCCTGGCTTGTACAAGTTTCTATTTTTATTGAGCAGGGGATGAGGTCAAGTTGTCATTGGAGGTTGGTAGGATTGTCATAGCATGAATTGTTGCTGAAAATAGGTTTTGCTAGAGATTTGAAGTCATGTTAAGCATTGCTTTCTCCTTAGCTAGGAGATCTTGGTTCATCCGCACCTCTTCAAGCTCTTTATCATATATTGGGCAGGAAGAGTTGTGACATTGGTTGGGATTCCTTGAATTGGACTTGGATGTCGGCTATAGTTTGGCATTTCAATTCCTAGATATTCTCCTCTTTGGCCAAGCTAGAAAATATTTTTAACATTTGTTCCATCTTCTTGGCTTGATGTTGAAGGATGGCATACAATGATGAGGTTTGCTGAAATTGTTGATACACTAACTCTTTGGTGCAATAGTCATGTTGTGGAGCTTGCAAAAGAACTTTTTATGGCTCATTGACTTCCATGATGTTGGAGGGTTGTTCTTGTATGTATGTAGCCTCTGGCTCTTGTTGTTGTTGGATATCTATTGGGTGCAATTGTGCATTGAGCTATAGCATCTCTGTTGCAACTCTTTATTCCCTACCTCCATTGCAGGTAGTTTTTCATTTGGAGCATCCTCATTGGGCAATCCGGCATGAGGAGGTGATTGTGATTGTTCCCATACTAGTGATAGGAGTATGTCTAGAACCTCGAGGTTTTGGTGGTAGTGGTAGAACCATTTCTTTTTTTTGAACTTCTATATTGATGATTGCCAGTAAGTACAAAATTTTACAGTTTTGGCTAGATGATCCATTGAGTGTCTTTGTTAAGAAAAGAACCAAATGCTTACTACAGTCTTGTTTTAGCTTCCTACTAAGTAGAACAAATGTGCAAAGTGGAAGGAATCGATTCTTTCCACACTTGACAACCAAGATTATGGATAGAAATGTAGCTGCTTTCTTGAGTTTAGGGTCCATGATTATATGAAGTATTGTTCCATCTCTATGGAACTTGATGCCCAAGGAGAGGACATGCTAAATTTTGTGTAACTTGGCTACGATAGATCTTGAGGGATATTTTCCGCCTTTAGTAGAAGTGAAAGAGCTGACCTAAAAATGGTTTTGTAGGCCCATAAGGTAGAGTTTAGTTTTTTTACCCAGTTAGAGTGTTTGGGTTCCACTACCATTGTGAGAACAATGCATAGAGTTTTATTAGTAGATTTTGCTTGTCCATTGCTCTAGAGAGAGTAGGGAGTGCTCTTTGGGTGTACGACCATGGATCCTAAGAGACGTTCATGAAACAATTCATTCACAAAATGCATGGGGCGACATGATCACATTTTCATAAAGGAACTTGGTAGTAATTCTTGCATCAACTTTGTGTAGTGCTTTTGCCTCAGCCCATTTAGTGAAATAACAAGTTGCTACAATTATGTAATGGGCTTGTGTTCCTTTAGTAGCAGGATGTATGGGTCCTACAAAATCAACTTTGCATTTTTCAAAGGGTTGTTATGCCATCACTGTGGTTAGTAGGGGATTGAAGTCTTTGTGTTGGGGTTTGGCATTTCTTTGACATACATCACAATTTTTTATGAACTCATAGGCATCTTGTCACAATGTGGGCTACCTATAACCAGCTAAAAGATTTTTTTGAGCTGCAATTTCTCCAAGACAATGTCCTCCTACAATGCCTTCATGCACTTCATGGATGATGAGCAGGATTTCACATGGCATGACGCATCTACACAATTTGATATGGTGCAGCTTTGATGATGAGTTTTCAAGCTTCCACTGGTCGAAACTCTGGTGGGGTCTTCTCGTCATTAAGTAGCCAATGATTTCAATAAACCATTATGGGACAGCCTTGATTTGGAACAATGTGGCATCAGGTAAGTCATCATCCACTCCAATGGGTTTTTCTCTAGATTTGACACAGGACAAGTGATTGGAAATGTAGTATTGAGCTCCTTTGTGGACCACTATTTTGAAGTTGAATTCTTGAAGCAAGAGAAGCCATCTGGTTATTCTTCCTATCATACATAGACGATTCACAAGATATAGTAGTGCTTGATGGTCAATGTAGAATACAAATAATTTGCCAATGAATAGTGTTGAAATTTATTAACACTATAAATCATTGCCAGTGCTTCTCTTTTTGTGGTTGTGTAGTTGATTTTTGCATCATTGAGTTGTCGATTGGCAAATTAAAATGGGTAATCCTTCTTGTGATCATTAGGTTGGCAAAGTACAATCTCAATTGCATACTTGGAATCATCAGTGTGGACATGAAAATCAATATCCCAATTGGGAGCTATAGGGATCAATGATGTGAGCAGATGCCATTTTAGAAGCTCAAGGGGGCTTGGTCACACTCCTCTATCCAAAATAATTCCACCTTGTATAGAGGGCAGGCTATCATGGCATACCACGTGATGAATCTCATGTAGTAGCCCACATGTCCCATAAAGATCTACATTTCTTTGGAATTCTATGGAGGTGGTAATTCCATGATGATTTTGACTTTGTCCATTTTGATTGCAATTCCATGTTGTCAGATGATGTGTCCCAAAACAACTCTGTGTGTGACCATGAACTAGCATTTTGTTAGATTTAGGGAGATGCCATACTCCTTCCATTTGATTAGAACTCCTTCAAGGCACTGTCCTAGACTCTAACATGTACATGAAAGAAAGTCTTGACCATGTAAGAGAGGAGATGGAAGCAGCTAAAGCATTGGGCCCACTCCAAGAGCCCCTAGCAAGAGTAGAGCAAGAATTTACATCGGAGACCACTGACCTAGAATTAGACTTATGGTCCTTGTCCCCCTTCATCATTGACAGAGAAGAGTATGTATTCCTCTAGGACATAAAGGTTCTTTTTGGACTACGAGAGGACAAGTAATATCTGGGCTCAATGTTGACGTGAGTGTCAAAGATCTTAGGTTTTTAGGTTTTGAAGACCAAACAATGGAAGACTTTCTCTTAACAATGCTGATTTCTTTAAGGGTTGCAGACATGTCAATATATGATGCACAACCCTCTCATGTAGAAGCTTCCACCTCCAAGACAAGATAGGAGAAAGCTTCCACCTCTCGAACGAAACATCACACAGCACATGGATCCATCAACATTGTAAATAAGGAAGGGATAGAAGCCGACAATGCTATAGTGGTATGTTTGAACAATGTTTTGTATTTTGGTGGTCTTTTGGTATGATTTGTATTGTTGATCTTTTAATGTTTGCTGAATTGTTGCAGGAGGCATTTGAGGTGGATGAATTCTCATATTAATGGGATAATATTCGTAGCACATTTGGGTGAGATCTTTCTTTGGCCCATTACCTCAATGAAGTCACAAAACACCTGGTGGTCTTCCACAACAAATTTTCTCCTCGAGGGCCTACAGAGCTATCGGAATGCAAGGCATTTTTGCATGCTATCGGGTGGTCCAAAATTACTCAGAATGTCGACAAGGTCATTTTGGTACAATGCCTATCTACTAGCAGTGCTTTTGGATTGAACATTCATGGCAGGGCATTGACAGCAATATCTATGTCGTTGACAGCAAGAGAGGAGGATCTTAGTGCTATTGTAGCTAGGTTTACATCTAGGAGTCCACTAGGGGACTCAAAGATCCCTATTCTCCATATAGTAAAATTAGCTTAGAAGAAAGATAGTGTGTCACAAAGTCGTAACACATTCTCTCTCTTCATGTAGAAGTTGTAACACAAACTTGTAACACAAAGTTGTTACACAAAGTCGTAACATAAAGTTTCATACTGCTTTCGTAGGAAGAGCTGGGTATTCTATGTTGCAGGGTTCCGAGGCTTTTTGTCACCTACAGATATATTGGAATTGTCGTTGTAGTATATGTGTAGCTTAGGACCTCGAGTCGTGTTCCGGTGAGAGACGTAGGCTTAAGTGTGGTAAGTAAACAAAGTGTAAGCATGTGTAAAAGGCACGTAAACCATCGTTGTTGGGGTAATGAAGGCTTTCGCCTTCATTGGGGGTTGTAGGGTTTAGGAGGAGTTTAAGGGTTCAGAAGAAGGTTCCAAGGTTTAGAAAGAGTTCCAGGGTTCAGAAAGAGTTCCAGGGTTCAGAAAGAGTTCCAGGGTTTAGAAGGAGGTTCCAAGGTTTAGAAGGAGTCCAAGGTTAGAGGGAGGATTCAAGGTTCAGAGTAGAATACATGGTGGAGAACTCATCTCCCTCGTAGATCATGGAGTTCAAGGGTTTAGGAAAGCATAGGAGTGGGAGAGGAAGAAGGTGTAAGAGCATGGGTGAAGGAAGAGAGAGAGGAGGAAGGAGGAGGAGGGAAGAGGAGGAGGGAGGGGGAGGAGAGAGGAGGAGGAGGAGGAGGGAGGAGGAGGAGGAGGAGGAGGAGGAGGGAGGAGGAGGAGAAGGAGGAAGGAGGAGGGAGGAGGAGAGGGAGAGGGTGGGATGGAGATGGAGGGGGAGGGGGGAGGTGGTGGTGGAAGGGGGGGGGAAGGTGGAGGTGGAGGGGGAGGGGGGAGGTGGTGGTGGAGGGGGAGGGGGAGAGGGGGGAGGTGGTGGTGGAGGGGGAGGGGGAGGGGGGAGGTGGAGATGGAGGGGGAGGGGGAGAGGGGGGGGTGGAGATGAAGGGGGAGGGGGAGGGGGGAGGTGGAGATGGAGGGGGAGGGGGAGAGGGGGGGGTGGAGATGAAGGGGGAGAGGGGGAGGTGGTGGTGGAGGGGGAGGGGGAAGGTGGTGGTGGAGGGGGAGGGGGAGAGGGGGGGTGGAGATGAAGGGGGAGAGGGGGAGGTGGTGGTGGAGGGGGAGGGGGGAGGTGTAAACAAGAGCAAAAAACCTGAAAGACGGAAATCGAAAAGCAGGGAGAAGTGGTCACCTGATCGCTCGCCAAGTCTTTCTCGATGTAACGGGATTGTCGCGGAACAATGGACGGTGGGTGGAAGGCTAGGTCATCGCTGCGAGAAGGGCTCGATGTCACTTACATGGCGAGGATAGGAGTAAGGGGGCAGTCGATGGAGAGGGAGGAGTGTCTTGCGTGGGGCTCGGAAGGAGGAAGAGAATGGAGGAAAAAAGTGAAAGATGAAGAATGAGGGGGGGTGGAGTAGGTTTTTATAGGTTTGGATTTTAGGTTTAGGGTTTAACCCTAAACTCTTCCCGAGCCATAACTCTTTATGGAGAGCTCGGTTTGCCTTTCTGTAAAAAGGTAAAATGATCGTAATTGAAAGCTCTACGCAACCGTGTCCACTACCTAGCCTAATTGTACATCATGTGGCTTTTATTTAAGAAATTAAGAAAATTTCTTAATGTAGTAACCCAAAGTAAATGTTTGGGGTTGATATGTTTGGCTAGATTTGGAAAAAAATTTTTTACTCTCCTTGCCCTTGAGTGGTATGTATGTGAAAGTTTGAAGTAGTGACTTGTTTTACACCTACCTACGCATGTTTACTCGCTACTTGAGATGCTAGTCTCCCCGGCAACGGCGCCAAATGTTGGCTCTTTCCTACTGCTTTCGTAGGAAGAGCTCGGTATTCTATGTTGCAGGGTTCCGAGGCTTTTCATCACCTACAGATATATTGGGATTGTCGTTGTAGTATATGTGTAGCTTAGGACCTCGAGTCGTGTTCCGGTGAGAGACGTAGGCTTAAGTGTGGTAAGTAAACAAAGTGTAAGCATGTGTAAAAGGCACGTAAACCATTGTTGTTGGGGTAATGAAGGCTTTCGCCTTCATTGGGGGTTGTAGGGTTTAGGAGGAGTTTAAGGGTTCAGAAGAAGTTTCCAGGGTTTAGAAAGAGTTCCAGGGTTCAGAAAGAGTTCCAGGGTTCAGAAAGAGTTCCAGGGTTTAGAAGGAGGTTCCAAGGTTTAGAAGGAGTCCAGGGTTAGAGGGAGGATTCAAGGTTCAGAGTAGAATACATGGTGGAGAACTCATCTCCCTCGTAGATCATGGAGTTCAAGGGTTTAGGAAAGCATAGGAGTGGGAGAGGAAGAAGGTGTAAGAGCATGGGTGAAGGAAGAGAGAGAGGAGGAAGGAGGAGGAGGGAAGAGGAGGAGGGAGGGGGAGGAGAGAGGAGGAGGAGGAGGAGGGAGGAGGAGGAGGAGGAGGAGGAGGAGGGAGGAGGAGGAGAAGGAGGAAGGAGGAGGGAGGAGGAGAGGGAGAGGGTGGGTTGCAGGGTTGGAGGAGAGGGGAGAAGGGTTGCAAGGTTAGGACATGCTTTTGGACGTGCAGTGCAAGGAAGCATGGACACTTGAGACAAATGCTTGGAATACCAATGTAGACTCAACACAATGCCCCAAGAGTGTGGGCTACATTCCATTATGGGGTATTTATACAAGTTGGAGAGCTTCTCTCTCTGCATGTAACACAAAGTCGTATCACAAAGTTGTAACACAAAGTTGTATCACAAAGTTGTAACACAAAGTTGTAACACCTTCTCTCTTTACATGTAGAAGTTGTAACACAAAGTTGTTACACAAAGTTGTAACACAAAGTTGTAACACAAAGTTGTGTCACAAAGTCGTAACACATTCTCTCTCTTCATGTAGAAGTTGTAACACAAACTTGTAACACAAAGTTGTTACACAAAGTCGTAACATAAAGTTGTGTATAGAAGTTGTAACACAAAGTTGTATCACAAAGTTGTATCACCTTCTCTTTCTTCATAAGTTCATGTTGGCACAGAGTCAACATACTCCCGGATCCATTTTATTACCCGTCCTCGGGTTATGGCTTATTTTGATTTCAGAGTTGGGATGCCATGTGCGTAATTCAGTGGCTATTTAGCTTGTGGTATGCGAGTCGTTCCTGCTGTAATTCTTTTGCACCACACAATTTATAGTCAATAGTCAAGAAACTTATCTCCTCTTAAGGAGGGGTAGATGACTATGAATGTCATAGGGGATCTCGTTGCTGAGGTTACGGACGCTGCCATCGAATCTTCTTGGGAAGAGGTTTGGCGGGGGTCTCGTTGTTGAGGCTGTCATTTCTTGCTATCTTGCATACATGTTGGATGCGATTGCACCCGTAGCATTGAGCTTGTAGATAATTAGTATGCAAGTTTGATATTTTTGCATATAGGAGATGGCTGTGATGTTTGGCGGGGGTCTCGTTGCGGAGGCTGCAGACTCTGTTGCCAATTCATCTTGAGTTTTGGCATAGCTTTGTGTACTGCTTGTGAATTCATTGCATGCTTTGAGAGTATGGAATGAAAGTGTGTGATACTATTTTTTATGCAATCTATTATGTGCCTATGCAAAATCATGTGAGTGCATGTGATGTGTCTAACTATATGCTTATTTGTGGGATTTGATAGGGAAACTAAGACTCAAACATCCCTAATGTGCAAAAAACGTGCGTATGCAGTGAGTGTGCATGTAACAATCTAGTGCAAACTATATGTGCAAAAACGTGATATGCGAGTGAGTGCTTGTGATACAATCTAATCCTAACTAAGGAAGACTTGGTTTCCCAAATGTTCGTTTTTGTCGGGGATGGCTCACGTGTTGACGTAGTAGCGCTTCAGTCGGCTCCCGTTTATTGTTGTGTTGAATTGGACTCCATCTAGTGTTTCAAGTAGCACAACTCCAATGGGATTCATCTTTCGTACTCGGTAGGGTCCTTGACCTAGATACTTCAGTTTTCCCTTGTGTACTTTGGCATTGTATAACAAGACTAAGTCGCCTTCCTTGATGTCTTTAGCTTTCAGATTCCTGTCAAGCCATGCCTTTCTTCGACGTTTTTCTGTTGTCATGGCATGATAAGCGACTAGTCTTGTCTCTGTATGCTTTTCCAACTGACAGAGCCTTTCTTTCAAGGACTCATGATCACCCATGCGTTCCTGTATTGCGATGCGCAGACTTGGTATTACAATTCGAGTGGGACCACGGCTTCAAGGCCGTACACCAATTGAAAAGGTGTGTTTTCTGTTGTCTCTGTATGCTTTTCCAACTGACAGAGCCTTTCTTTCAAGGACTCATGATCACCCATGCGTTCCTATATTGCGATGCGCAGACTTGGTATTACAAATTCGAGTGGGACCACGGCTTCAAGGCCGTACACCAATTGAAAAGGTGTGTTCCCTGTACTGACCTTGAATGTGGTTCTGTATGCCCATAAGACTGCATTCAGTTTCTCTGCCCAATCAGAACGCTGTGGTTCTACTGTTGAGATATCAAGCTCTACCCCCGATATATCTCCTGGATGACTATCATTTATGTCACCGCCTATGTTAGTTGTACTCGTGGTGTAGTTAGACTACCACGTATGTTTTTGGTTTGGGTTCACATATGAACCACGTATTCTAGGGTTTGACATATAGGGTATTTCCCTCTTCTATTGTATTGTTGTTGTGTGCAAAAGTGAAGAAAGGCTTCACCCTCCAACCTTGTGTCCTCTCTCTTTTGTGTGTTGTGAAGAAAGCTGAACTTGAGTCTCCTATCTCTCTCCCTTATTCTTTACATGGTATCAGAGCCTTGTTCGTGGTAAGGAGCTCAAGAAAGCAAGCCAAGTTTGTGGTGTCCTGGTAAGAGGACCAGTGTTGCTTTCCTATTTCGAGTTTGGGAGCAAATCTCTGCAGGTAGCACAGCCAGAAGTGTAGGAGTGCACTGTTTCAGATTGAGAGGCTCTTCGCGGTGTGGCGAGAGTGCAGTATATGCTGTGGGATAGGGCGAAGCCCTTGGTGACTTTATTTTTCTGATTTGAGGCCATTTCGGGCCCCGTTTTGAAGGCAGAAGTTCTTCGTAGGCACTCAGAAAAAGGCCCTGTTTTTCGCTGTGCGGCCACTGCGCGGCTAGTCGGTGGAAAGGTGCCACAGAAATTGCATCGTATGCCTGTGTGCAGAGATATTGGGAGTTGCAGATTCATGCCTATTGCCTGTTGATGCAAAATCGTCACTAGGAAGTGACTGTGTGGTGAAATACCACTTTCGTCAGTGTTGCAGATCTGCCCCTGTGAGGCTTTTTGCAGAAGTTTTGCTATTTGCCCTTGTGAGGCATTTGCTGTGTTTACAGATTGCTGTTGCAATTCGTGATTTGTAAAATGTCTGAGAATCTGTCTACCATTGTCAGTGAGAAGCTTGACAAGAACAACTTCCAAGCATGGAAGTTCAGGATGACAAACTTCCTTATGGGAAAGGGAGTTTGGGAGTACATCAGTGGTGAAACTGCAGAACCAGTTTTGGGTGCTGCTCCCACTCCTGCTGAATTGAAGGCCTTTAAAGAATGGCATGAAAAAGCCATAAAATGCCTGTATTGGCTGTCTGTTAGCATTTCAAATTCTATGATTGTGCATATAGAGGATGTAGAGACGCCTAAGGAGGCATGGGATACATTGGTGAAGCTGTATAGCACAAATACCAAAGCACGAAAGATGCAGCTAAAGCAGGAGTTGCACAATGTGCAAAGGAAAAATCTGAATATAAATGAGTATTCCTTGGTGACCTTGAATGGTCTTGGGAAAGATTATGCACAGTTTCGGACATCCATTGGAGTCCGTGAAACATTTCCTGATTTTCAGGAACTTATTGCTCTCTTGCTGAGTGAAGAGCAAAGGAATGGTGGTTCAGCCACCTCAACTTCTCAAGAGACTGCTTTCTACTCGAATACAGGTAGAGGCAGGGTAGAGGAAGAGGCCGTTTTGGTGGCCGTGCAGGAAATCAGAACCAACAGCAACAACAGGAAAACCAGTCCTATGGAGGAGGACGTGGTAGTTCTAGAGGCAGGGGGAGCCAAAGAGGCCGTGGTTCATGGCAAAGGAACCAGCAAGTAAATAGTAGTACAGAATGCTATTATTGTGGAAAGCCTGGACACAAGGAGAATACATGCTATAAAAAGCAGAATGACATCAAAAGTGGGAAGTTGCAGCAAAGCAACTATGCATCATCAAGTGGGCATGGTGACGACAGAAATGAGCACCTTTTTGTGATGCAGCATATGGTTAACTCCATGTCAGGAGATGCTGTAGCTTGCAATGATGTTTGGTATGTTGATTCAGGTGCCTCTAACCACATGACCAGTCATGGTGAGTGGTTTCATGATGTTAGAAATTTGGATAAGCCAGGTTATGTTGAAACAGGTGATGATACTGCGCACCCAATTACGCAGGTTGGTAAAGTGCCATTGGCTATGCAGGATGGCAAAACGAAGTACTTGGCAGGTGTACTTCATGTTCCAAAAATCACTAAGAACCTGGTTTCAGTTGGCTAGATGGTTGAGCAAGGTCTGCAGGAGGTTAGATTTAATCCTGATGGATGCTTTGTTGAGGACTTGAAAAATAAGTGCCGCTTGGTTGCGAAAGGCAACAAAAATGGCCGAATGTTCACCTTGGATGTTGATATGCCTGAGGTGAAAGCTGCTATGTTTGCGCATGGGAGAGGTGTCATTGCAGATATTGAGATATGGCACAAGCGCATTGGGCACGTGAATATACAAAGGCTGAAATCTATGCAAACGAAAAACATTGTTGCAGGTTTGCCTAAATTCAGAGTTGAGGGAATGCAAAAGGTATGTGAAGCATGCCAAATGGGTAAGCAGGCCAGACATGCATTTCCCAAAAATGCTAAGGTGAGCAGAAGACCTTTGGAAGTGATCTATTCAGATGTTTGGACAACCAAAACTGCTTCTATTGGTGGATGCCATTATTATGTGACGTTTATTGATGACTACACTAGGAAGGTGTGGATTTATTTTATGAAGCACAAAAGTGAAGTGTTCAGCCATTTCAAGGCTTTTAAGGCCATGGTTGAAAAAGAGAAAGGTGTGCATATTAAAGTGCTAAGATCTGATGGAGGGGGAGAGTACTTTTCAGAAGAATTTTGTGAATATCTGAAAGAACAGGGAATTCAAAGGAAGTACTCATGCAGGTCTACCCCTCAGCAGAATGGGGTTGCAGAAAGGAAGAACATGCATATTGCAGAAGTAGGACGGGCGATCCTAAATGAGAAAAACATGCCTGA
This sequence comes from Dipteris shenzhenensis, assembly GCF_047967505.1. Taxonomy (NCBI): domain Eukaryota; kingdom Viridiplantae; phylum Streptophyta; class Polypodiopsida; order Gleicheniales; family Dipteridaceae; genus Dipteris; species Dipteris shenzhenensis. The sequence continues at coordinate 14,328,122 of NC_141612.1, read as the reverse complement.
TTATTTTTGGGCTGAAGCAGTAGCAACTGCTGTTTATATTATGAACAGAACCCCCACTGCAGCTGTCCATGGCATGACGCCTGAAGAAATGTATACAGGCCAAAAACCAGATATTTCTCACTTGAAGGTATTTGGTTGCATAGCTTATGTTCATGTTCCTGATGAGAAGAGAACAAAGCTGGATCCAAAGGCAGAAAAATGCATCTTTATTGGATATGCTCTGCACCAGAAAGGGTATCGCTATTATAACCTTTCCACCCGCAAAATGCAAGTGAGCAGAGATGTTGTTTTTGATGAAATGAGCAGCTGGTATGCACCAACTGTTATGGTAGGAGATGTAGATGCAGGAAATGGGAATGCTGCAATAAATGCAGAGCAACAATCTCAAGCCTTGAGTGGACCCAGAGAGACCTCTACTAGTGGATCTAATGCATGGACAGGGAGATTGAGATCTAGTGAATCGTCACATGGCAGCCCTGATAGTGTTGTGCAGGTATCACATAAGGGAAAAGAAAAAGTAGACCATGCTCCAGTGTTTGATGTGTCTGCTGGTAGCTCTCATGTTGATGGAGAGTCAAGCGGCTCTGAAATGAGCCTTGATGAGGAACTTGGGATTCCTTCTGTTGTTACACCTGGTGCAAGGAAAAGCAGGCATGATTTAAAGACTCCTGCAACTGATCCAGTTGTACGGAGGTCCACTCGTATTAAGTATCTTGTTGACAGGCTGAGATATGATGGGTATACAGCACATCACTATGCTTATATGGTCAAGGTTCTAGAGGAGCCAGAGCCCACATGTTTTGAGGATGCAGCAGGGCATAAAAATTGGGAAGCAGCTATGGATGAAGAGATGGCTGCCTTGGATGTAAACCACACTTGGGATTTGATGCCTTTGCCTCATGATAAGAAGGCTATTGGCTGCAAGTGGGTTTACAAAGTAAAGCACAATGCTGATGGGTCTGTTAACAGGTACAAGGCAAGATTGGTTGCCAAAGGTTTTGCACAAACATATGGCATTGACTATGAGGAAACTTTCAGCCCAGTTGCAAGGATGGCAACCGTGAGAGCAGTAATTGCTATGGCTGCTGCAAAGGGATGGTCTTTGCATCAGATGGATGTGAAAAATGCCTTCTTGCATGGTGATTTGCAGGAAGAGGTTTATATGATGCAGCCAAAAGGTTATGAGGATAATTCACACCCCGATTTTGTATGCAGGTTGCGCAAAGCCTTGTATGGCTTAAAACAGGCGCCGAGGGCATGGTCAGACAAGATAGGGCAATATCTTGTCACTATTGGATTTCAGATTTCCAATTCAGATTTTTCACTTTATGTGAAAAGGACAAACAGAGGGATTGTGCTTATAGTCATCTATGTTGATGACTTGATTATTACGGGTGATAGTGATGCAGATATTAATGAAGTGAAGCTGCTGTTGAAGCAGAAATTTGAGATGAAGGATTTGGGAGAGCTGCGTTACTTCTTGGGCATTGAGGTTATTAGATCCCCGAGTGGGATATGGCTGTTGCAAAGGCAATACGGTTTGGACATGCTGTCCAAATATGGGATGACAGGCTGTAAGCCTATCTCTGTTCCATTGGAGCAGAATGTGAAGCTCAATGCAGAGACAGGTGAGCTTCTTGAAGATATTACTATGTACAGGCGCATAGTAGGTAGCTTGATTTACATGACTATAACCAGACCAGATTTGAGCTATGCTGTGGGGCTGGTGAGTCAGTTTATGCAGGCACCGAGGAAGCCACATTTGGATGTGGCTAGGCGCATACTGCGGTATGTGAAGTCCACATTGCATTATGGACTGTTTTATGAAGCTGGGTGTGCATTACAGGTACATGGATACACAAATGCTGACTGGGCTGGTAGTGTCTCAGACAGGAGATCTACTAGTGGTTTTATGTTTTCCCTTGGGAGTGGTGCCATCAGTTGGAGCAGCAAGAAGCAGCCAACAGTTGCCTTGTCGAGCACAGAGGGTGAGTACAGGGGTGCAGTAATGGCTGCATGTGAGGTAGCTTGGTTACGGAAGCTACTTGCAGATATGGGACAGTCAATTCATGCAACAGTTGTCATTCATTGTGACAACATTAGTAGCATCATGCTTGCTAATAACCCAGTTTATCATGCTAGAACGAAGCACATTGAGGTGCATTATCACTTTGTGAGAGAGAAGGTTCTAGCTGGTGAGATTGATCTTGTCTATGTCAGCACTGAGGAGCAGGTGGCTGATATTTTTATGAAGGCATTGGGTACCGAGAAGCTTCGCAGATTTAGGAGCTTGCTTGGTGTACGTGAGATGGATTTGAGCTTGAGGGGGAGTGTTGAGATATCAAGCTCTACCCCCGATATATCTCCTGGATGACTATCATTTATGTCACCGCCTATGTTAGTTGTACTCGTGGTGTAGTTAGACTACCACGTATGTTTTTGGTTTGGGTTCACATATGAACCACGTATTCTAGGGTTTGACATATAGGGTATTTCCCTCTTCTATTGTATTGTTGTTGTGTGCAAAAGTGAAGAAAGGCTTCACCCTCCAACCTTGTGTCCTCTCTCTTTTGTGTGTTGTGAAGAAAGCTGAACTTGAGTCTCCTATCTCTCTCCCTTATTCTTTACATCTACTACCTTGGTGAGGATATTGCATATGATTTTGTTTGTGGATTCTGCTAGTCCATTCCCTTGGGGGTAGTAGGGTGTGCTTTTTCTATGAATGACCATGAAGCCAGACAAGAGTTCTTGGATTACCTCATTGACAAAATGTGTGCCTCTATCCGACACAATTTCAAGGGGGCATCCGAATCGGGTGATCACATGTTCGTACAAGAATCTTGCTATGCTTTTGGCATCTGCCTTTCTGACTGCTTTAGCTTCAGCCCATTTTGTAAAGTAATCAGTGGCCACAATGATGTAGCGTGCCTGTGTTCCTTTTGCTGCTGGATGTATGGGACCCACATAATCAATCCCCCATTTTTCAAATGGCTGTTGTGCAACAACTGTTGTTAGGGGATTGAAGTCTTTGTGTTGTGGTTTAATAGTTCGTTGGCATACATCACAGCCTTTTACATATTCATAGGCATCTGCCCACAGTGTTGGCCACCAGTAGCCTGCGAGGAGAACTTTTCTTGCTGTGGCTTCCCCTTGGAAGTGTCCTCCTGCAATGCCTTCATGGACTTCACTCAGGATTGGCAGGATCTCATGAGGCATTACACATCTTCTTAATATCTGGTCCTTGCCCATCTTGTATAGTTGTCCTGCAATGAGTTGATATGGTGCAGCCTTTAGAATCAATTTTCTGGCATCTACTGCTTTCATGTCAGGGGGTGGTCTTCCTGCCATCAAGTACCCAATGATATCTCCACACCATTCTGGAACAACATCTATTTGAAATAGTGTGGCATCTGGTAAGTCATCTTCTACTCCAGTGGCTTCTTCTCCTGTCTTGACTCGAGACATGTGATCGGCAATGTAGTGTTGGGCACCTTTGCGGACCACAATTTTGAAGTTGAATTCTTGCAGCAAGAGGAGCCATCTGGTTATTCTTCTTGTGGTACACGGACGGTTCACAAGATAAAGCAATGCTTGATGGTCGGTGTAGAAGACAAAATCATTTGCAAGTAGATAGTGCCGAAATTTCTTAACACTGTACACCATTGCTAGGGCTTCTCTTTCTGTGGTTGTATAGTTGATCTCTGCATCATTGAGTTGTCTACTGGCGAAGTAGACGGGGTAGTCTTTCTTATGTTCACCAGGTTGACAAAGCACACTCCCAATTGCATACTTGGATCCATCAGTATGAACATGAAAATCAATATCCCAATTGGGAGATAGAAGGATGGGTGCTGCGATTAGGCGCCACTTTAAAAGCTCAAAGGCTTGGTTGCACTCTTCGGTCCATAAGAACTCCACTAATAATTTGTAAAGTGGTCTAGCTATCATGGCATACCGCAATATAAATCTTCTATAATAGCCGGCATGTCCCATAAAGACCTGTACACCTTTGGAATTTGTAGGAGGAGGCAATTCCATGATGATTTTGATTTTGTCCATGTCAGTTGCAATCCCATGTTGAGAGACGATGTGTCCCAAAACAACTCCGTGGGTGACCATGAACTGGCATTTTGTTGGATTTAGGGAGATGCCATACTCCCTGCATTTGATTAGTACTTCTTCCAGACATTTGAAGTGGTCCTGTTTGGTTGAATGGATGCACAAATCATCCAAGAACACCTGTAAAAACTTATTCAAGAATGACTTGAAAGCTGTGAACATGACTCGCTGGAATGTGGCTGGGGCATTACAAAGGCCGAATGGCATGACTCTATATGCAAAAATACCCCATTCTGTAGCAAATGCTGTTTTTGATTGGTCTTGAGGAGCAATTTGTACTTGGTTATAGCCACTGAAGCCATCCAAGAAGCTATATATTTCGGATCCTGCCACCTTTTCCAACACTGTTTCTGTTAAGGGTAGGGGGTAGTGATCCCTAATTGTGGCGGCATTCACATTTTTCAAGTTTACGCATATTCTGAGCTTCTTGTTGCGTTTAGGCACAATGACAATGGGTGAAACCCAATCAGTGTGCTCTATCTCGTAGATGAATCCGGCATCTAGGAGTTTTTCCAGCTCGTCATAAACCATGGTGCCATATTTAGGATTTGTGCGATAAGGTCCACATACCTTAGGGCGAGCACCTTCCCTTATAGGGATCGTGTGAACTGCCACTTCTGGTGAAATTCCTTTCATCTCTTTGTATGACCATGCTAGGCAGTCACGGTATTCCATTAGGAGGCCTTTGAGTTTGCTTTCATCTTCTTGACGGAGCTGTTTCCCAATGAAAACCAACTTTTCTTCCTCCCCTTCAAGGGCGAGGTTTATTGTGCGTGTTTTTGCCGGTCCCTCATAGATTGGAGTTTCTCCAATGCTATCGGTTTCTTGAACTTCAGATTCTCTGATTGGTCTTGGCATTGCTATTGGTGCACTGCCACTTGTATAATTCTTAAAGTATTCCGGCGCTTCTCGAAGATCGGCCTCGGATGGGGTTGAACTAGCCTGAGATGTGTCATGAGTACTGGGTGGCATAGTTGCATTTAGTAATTTGTTAGGCTCTTCTTTCCTTTCTTTTTCTGAAGTCGCTTGATCGAGCTTCATCTGCACATGTGGCTTATATTTCCGAAACTTCTTACGTTGGGAACTGTGGGGTAACTTTTCCACTGGTAAGGTGTTTCCAAGTAAGGGTTCATGTGCTGCACATACTCCTTCCAGTCTTTCAGGGGACCATTCAAGAGGTGGTGGTTTTGACTTTGAGGGGACTGCCTTTGCAAGATACAATTCCACAATCCGTGTTTGGACTCGTTCGAATTCATTGAAGTGCTCGGCCTTGGCTCTTCTCCGATTTCCTCCTGCAGCTTTCTTGCGGGATCGTCTGCTGTCATGCAACTGCGGAGGTTCAACTTTTGGGAGCTCAACTGCCATTAGGGCATGCAGAATGGCTAGGTCATTATCAAAGATTTGATCTTCAATTACAGCATTCGCAGCCTCGGTTTCAAGGTCCCAAGGAAAATCTGAGTCATTATTGGTATGGGTACCTTCTTCAGGTTCATTATCCCATTCGAGGTCAGCCATAAAGAAAGGCATCTCTAGATCGATTGGTTCTTCATGCGTCGGTGGAGGATCGACCTGTAGTGCGTTAACATCTATCTATGAGAAGATGGGGTCTAATTGTCGATGGTTGCCAATGTTTGTATCCAGTTATTGACATTGCTTTGTGAGTCACCTGCTATGGCATGCTGTTGCAAGGGATCTGATTTGCTCCAGATTGTCGTGGAAGATGTGTCATCCAATGCTCTAGGAACAATTGGTTTAATAACTCCTGTCCCCACATTCACCCTGACTGCAGTGTCTCGATTCTGGATTGTCAATCTATCAGTGCCCCAGTCATGGAGGACTGATGCTTCCCGTAACCAAGGACGTCCCAGTAAGATTTGATAGGATTTTTTGGGGAGATCCAAGATTGTGAATTGAAGGGAAAAGCGGACTCCTGTGATCTTTGTGGACACGCCATTCACTATTCCCAAGGGTTTAGCCCGTGAATCATTGCCAAGGCGTATGTTGAAATTAGCCTTTTGCATTGGTGGGAGACCCCATTCTTTGTAAAGCTCCTTTGATAGGACATTGACACCTGCTCCACCATCCACTATGGCTTGGATTTCATTATAGGCCTTGTGGATCAAAGGCACAGTGATGTTGCATATGTCATCTTTCTGACCCATCCGCACAGGGATATCATCAATGTCGTTCATAGGTGGAGGGGGATTTGTGAGTTCAATCCATCCTTTGAAACTCTCCCAGAGATTGGGACAATTTCGTAAGAGGATCCCGATGGGGATGGACACAGGGCAACTCAGGATGCTAGAGAGTGCAGCTCCTTCAAGTTGATGTGGCGGTACATTCTGTTGTGGAGTCTGTTGTTGGAACAAAGGCTCGAGTACAGTGTCAATACTTTGTGGGGCCAAGTCATGGAGTGGGGCTTGAGCTTGTTTCTGAGCCTCAAATTGAGCTTGTTCATTTTGGACCCATTGCTGAAGTGCCTAAAAACGAGCCTTCTCCACTTCTGCATTCGGGAATGGAACTTCTTTTATTCGAGGCTCGGGAGTTGATGTGGATGAGCTCGGCTGCTCATTGCTTGGCAAAGGTGGAGGCACTTGTGCTTTCTTTTTCAGAAGTCGCTTCGGTTGGATTGGAATGATAGGGTCCTTCGTGGCCTCTTTCTGTTGGCGTGTAATTACATTGATAGGTTGTGACCTTAGACTTGCCGGACCCAGACTTTGATGGTCCACCCCAATGATGCCGATGGGGACGTCAGGCTTAACCTCTGTTTGTTCTGGGACCTTATTTTTCATGGGACAATCCATACAGGCATGTCCTATGCCACAATCTCTGCAGAGTGGTTGGAAAGTGGCTGGGCTACCGCAATGAGGGCACTCTGCGATTCTATGATTTTCTCCACAACCGTAACGCTTGATTGGTGCGCGAAATGTGTTGGGTCACACTTGATTTGCATAGACTGGTATTAGACCCTCTGCACCTCGTAATCGTCTCTTCACTCACCATGTAAGCAAGAGAAACCATCTCAATGGAGAAGGGATGTCGCCCCTCTATAAGCCCCATATAAATGCTCAAAAGATGTGCCACACCCTTGCAAACATTCTGAGTGAGCACTTCCAATATACGTGTATTGTGTAATACATGTACATGTGGAGATCTTTTGGGGGATTTCTCCCAATATTCCACAAACTCTCACCCCCTTCCATAGAGGACTTTTCTCACAATCAAGGAGTTCCTCCTTTAACTTGAGGCATAATTCAAGAATGCAGATTAAAAGCAAAAGCATACAATGTGTTGGCATAATCATCCTTGTGGTCAAAATAACTTGCAGAATTGAAAGCTACATAGATGACATTTATTACGACCTCATATCTACTTCACTCTTCCTCTTTGAGATCTTATATCCAATGAGCATTCATATTAATAAAAATCTTAAAATGTATAGGTTGAATGCAACTGTGAAAGCACACATTAGTAGTGTGCATTTTAGTGCTATTTCTACCAAAATGGACAGCGCATCAACACGCTGTCCATTTTGGTGAAAAGGGCATATAAAATGCTACCCCAATACAAGGCCACTATTGAGCAAGACTTGACACAAGATGGCTTGACATAGTAACTCAGGGATCTGGAAGCTATTTTTATTTTCAAGTCACCATGTAGGTCAAGTGTGGCAGCATTCTTGATCCCAATAACCAATCTTATTGTAGGAAGACTGTTGCAAGTGTGAGAGCATGTCAGTGTCCTAAATTGTAAAGATCTTTCTACCAAAAAAGACAGCGCATTGATGCGCTGTCCATTTTGAAGCAAAAGACATCTAAATGCCACCCCACTGAAATTCTATTATGAAGCATAAAAGAGGCCAATTTTGATGCTTGGGATACCGAAATAGATAGCGCATTGACACGCTGTCCATTTTGAAGCAAAAAACATCTAAATGCCACCCCACTGAAATTCTATTATGAAGCATAAAAGAGGCCAATTTTGATGCTTGGGATACCGAAATAGACAGTGCATTGACACGCTGTCCATTTTGGTATCACAAGCATCAAAATTTCCTTCTTTACTCAAATATGAAGGTGGTACATGAAAGATACAATGGAGGATTTTAGATGTTCTTTTCCATTGAAATGGACAGCGCGTCAACGCGCTGTCCATTTCAATGGAAAGGGTATCCAAAATGCTCCTAACGTCATGGCTCTTCCAAATGCTTAAGGACTCACTAGAGAGGTCTTGGAAGATTGAAAAATTGGAGGATGAGGATGTGAGGAGAAGAAGGATTCACAATTTCGAAATCAATTTGAGGTATATAGACAAAAATTGATGAAAGTTTTTTAAGTTTTTAGTATACCCCCAATGCTTTTTAGTATAGCTCCTCTAACATGATTTTGATCTACTTTCCATGAGAAAGGGCAGCGCGTTGACGCGCTGCCCTTTCTCATGGAAAGTAGATCAAAATGGCCCAATGATTTTGATCTACTTTCCATGAGAAAGGGCAGCGCGTTGACGCGCTGCCTTTTCTCATGGAAAGTAGATTAAAAAAAGGATGTGTGTAGCTTGGCTAATTTTTTATACGAAGCTTGGAATTCGCAAAAACAAAAGCATCGGAGAGGGAGCGTGTACCTTGGTGGAGGAGATGGAGAAGATGGGAGTGCACGAGACCTTTCGTGAGGAGGTGAGTTGAGCGTGGAAGGTGGAGGCGACGTTGGAAGGAAGGTGGAGCGTGGAAGGAGAAGGCAGCTACTCCAACTACCACACTGGGAGGAAGGTTGGAGCGTGGAAGGAGAAGGTGGAGCGTGGAAGGAGAAGAGAGGAGGCCAAAGAAAGCTTGAGGAGGGCCGAGGAAGCGAAGAGGGAGTGCGAGTCGTGGAAGAGGAGGAAGAGGCGATGAGGAGGGAGAGGTGGGTCGTGGAAGAGGAGGGAGAAGCGAAGAGGGAGTGCAGGTCGTGGAAGAGGAGGCGAGGTCATGGAAGAGGAGGTGGGTCATGGAAGAAGAGAGGCGAGGTCGTGGAAGAGGAGGTGGCGAAGGAGCGAGCGATGGGGAAGACTCACAAACTTAGAAGGCAGAAGGCAGAAGGATGGTCTATAGCAGAAGGAGCGAAGGCAGAAGGAGCGAAGGCAGAAGGCAGAAGGCTATAGCGAGCAATGGTTTCTAGATGGGAAAAGAGAAGGAAGGAGCGATGGCGAGAAGAGAAGGCGAGAGGTACAAGAGGAACACGCTTGGGAGAAGGGAGGTAGAGGAGCTAATTCGGAGAGGAGGCCTGCGAGGTGAAGAGCGCAATCGCAATCTGTGAGCGACAGGGCAATCAATAGAATCAGATCGGAGTGGTTAAGAACGACGTCGCCGTGGACAGAACGAAGGTGGTGAGAGCGAAAGCGAAGGAGGTAAGTACTCGTATGATTCAACTTGGTGGACAAGCATTGTAGATCAATTGGAACGACTGATCAGTGAGAGAAAGAGACGAAGATGACATAGAGAAAGAGCAAGCGTGTGATAGCAGCGGAAACTCCCAAATCTGAAAGACTCGTCATCTTTCTAACTCACTGTTAGAGAATTCTGCTTTGAATGGATTACGTTCACTTCCTCTTCCACCACAATCAAAATAGTTTATTCAACACCGCATCTTCCGCCAATCTGTTCAACGTAAGGAAAACATCGAACATGACAATATGTAAGGGAAACAGAAAAAGAGCGAGGTGGGCAAAATTTGCGCCATCCTCTTGCCGACGAAAAGACCTTCGACGGACTCCAGCGATAGAAAGTTGGAGCTAATGGGATACAACAAGGAAGGGAGCCCAGCGCTGGAATGCGGGCGTTGCAATGTCTCACTCCTCGCTGGAATGGTCGTCGCAACGTCTCTGCCAATTGTAAGCTTTCTTCTTTCGCATCAGCTTTCTTCTTTCTTTGCCAGAGGAACAAGAACGAAGATTATTGGAACGAGGTGGAGCGGTGGTTCTTGGAGATGAAGATGATGGTGAAGGAAGTGGCGAAATTAGATTATTGGAACCCGATTTTGACTACTAATCCCTCGAAGTCTGCCTTGTCGCGATCTATGCTTTCTGCTCGAAGGAACCCATGAGCCAGTTGCACAATTTTTGCAGGTGTCTACGTTCAGGTTAACGGATCTGCAAACGATTTTTGCAGATTTTTGCGCAATTTTTGCGAGCGTGAGCTAGACCATTATGTAGCAAGAAACATTGTTAATTGAATCTACTGTGTCTTTCGAATAGCATTTCGCACCACATTTATCTCGGTCCTGTCTACAATAGCAAGAAGGAAGTATTCTTCAAAGAGACATACTCATCCTCCCGTTCCTTGCTCTTCAAAAGGAGATTGACGAAAGTTGAGGGAAGTGTTGGAGGGCAAGCTGTATAGACGAAGCAGTAGTGAAGGCAGCTTCGTACACAGAAAAGCAGGATACATTGATGGAAACGAACTGTTGAAGTTTTGAGAGCACGGACAACCGTTTCCAGGCAACCGTTTTGAAATTTGGGGAACAACGAAAATCAAGCTTAACATCACCAATTTTCCCGACTTTAGTGGAGTGCTTTGGAGCTCCGAATTCAGAGGCCAATTTCGCGGAGGATGGCGTGGGAACATGTGGTGAAATAGGGATACAAACGGATGGGGTGGGAACGCCCTCTCAGTTGTTGTCAGGAATTTTGAATTCACCTTGAACGGGATTTGGAGGACAGGGTCAGGCTGTCAGGCAGGATGAACGTTGCCTTTCATGTTTCAATTTGGGTGGATGAACGTTGTAGCAAGACAGAACGAAGGTGGTGAGAGCGAAAGCGCAGAGTTTCAAAGATGAAGATTTCTTACGAGTTTCAAAATTTTGAATGGAGATGATGAAGATTTCTTGCGAGTTTCAAAGTTTTGAATGAAGAAGATGAAGATTTTTTGAATGAAGAAGATGAAGATGAGCTAATTAAGAAGAGGAATACGCTTGGGAAAACTTGTTAACGAAAACTCTTTCTGTGTTTGCGCTTGGGTTCTTTTGAGTATGTAAAAATAAAACGAGATGCGTGGCTTCTTTTGAGCGACGATGTTCGTGGTGCCTTTGACACTGCAGGAAGGTGCCAACGACATGATGGAGAGCCTTCGATTACATAATCCTCCATTAGCAAGATATTCCATAGCTGCGATTCACCTTGATGGGATTTCAAACTCAGCTTCATGTCTTCCGGTACATATACTACGTTCTGTGCCGGAGGTGTAAAGAATGAGGGAGAGAGATAGGAGACTCAAGTTCAGCTTTCTTGACAACATACAAAAGAGAGAGGACACAAGGTTGGAGGGTGAAGCTTTTCTTCACTTTTGCACACAACAACCATACAATAGAAGAGGGAAATACCCTATATGTCAAAACCTAGAATACGTGGTTCATATGTGAACCCAAACCAAAAACATACGTGGTAGTCTAACTACACCACGAGTACAACTAACATAGGTGGTGACATAAATGATAGTCATCCAGGAGATGTATCGGGGGTAGAGCTTGATATCTCAACACTCCCCCTCAAGCTCAAATCCATCTCACGTACACCAAGCAAGCTCGGGGGGGTCACTATGTATAAACCCTCTATACCACGTGCGTTCAAGGCCTATTTCTAAAATCCCTTATCTGTAAATTTTTCATTAATAAAATGTACCCCTTTTCTATACAAATCTGTAAATTTTTCCCAAAACTATTTTAAATAGTCCCTTATGTATATTTATTTCTGTAAATTTTAGAAATAAAAAATATCCTTCTGTTGAACTCACGTGATAGGGTTACATATGATGAGTGACCCCCCCGAGCAAGCAAGCTCCTAAATCTGCGAAGCTTCTCGGTACCCAATGCCTTCGTAAAAATATCAGCCACCTGCTCCTCAGTGCTGACATAGACAAGATCAATCTCACCAGCTAGAACCTTCTCTCTCACAAAGTGATAATGCACCTCAATGTGCTTCGTTCTAGCATGATAAACTGGGTTATTAGCAAGCATGATGCTGCTAATGTTGTCACAATGAATGACAACTGCTGCATGAACTGACTGTCCCATATCTGCAAGTAGCTTCCGTAACCAAGCTACCTCACATGCAGCCATTGCTGCGCCCCTGTACTCAGCCTCTGTGCTCGACAAGGCAACTGTTGGCTGCTTCTTGCTGCTCCAACTGATGGCACCACTCCCAAGGGAAAACATAAAACCACTAGTAGATCTCCTGTCTGAGACACTACCAGCCCAGTCAGCATCTGTGTATCCATGTACCTGTAATGCACACCCAGCTTCATAAAACAGTCCATAATGCAATGTGGACTTCACATACCGCAGTATGCACCTAGCCGCATCCAAATGTGGCTTCCTCGGTGCCTGCATAAACTGACTCACCAGCCCCACAGCATAGCTCAAATCTGGTCTGGTTATAGTCATGTAAATCAAGCTACCTACTATGCGCCTGTACATAGTAATATCTTCAAGAAGCTCACTTGACTCTGCATTGAGCTTCACATTCTGCTCCAATGGAACAGAGATAGGCTTACAGCCTGTCATCCCATATTTGGACAGCATGTCCAAACCGTATTGCCTTTGCAATAGCCATATCCCACTCGGGGATCTAATAACCTCAATGCCCAAGAAGTAACGCAGCTCTCCCAAATCCTTCATCTCAAATTTCTGCTTCAACAGCAGCTTCACTTCATTAATGTCTGCATCACTATCACCTGTAATAATCAAGTCATCAACATAGATGACTATAAGCACAATCCCTCTGTTTGTCCTTTTCACATAAAGTGAAAAATCTGAGTTGGAAATCTGAAATCCAATAGTGACAAGATATTGCCCTATCTTGTCTGACCATGCCCTCGGCGCCTGTTTTAAGCCATACAAGGCTTTGCACAACCTGCATACAAAATTGGGGTGTGCATTATCCTCATAACCTTCTGGCTGCATCATATAAACCTCTTCCTGCAAATCACCATGCAAGAAGGCATTTTTCACATCCATCTGATGCAAAGACCATCCCTTTGCAGCAGCCATAGCAATTACTGCTCTCACGGTTGCCATCCTTGCAACTGGGCTGAAAGTTTCCTCATAGTCAATTCCATATGTCTGTGCAAAACCTTTGGCAACCAATCTTGCCTTGTACCTGCTAACAGACCCATCAGCATTGTGCTTTACTTTGTAAACCCACTTGCAGCCAATAGCCTTCTTATCATGAGGCAAAGGCATCAAATCCCAAGTGTGGTTTGCATCCAAGGCAGCCATCTCTTCATCCATAGCTGCTTCCCAATTTTTATGCCCTGCTGCATCCTCAAAACATGTGGGCTCTGGCTCCTCTAGAACCTTGACCATATAAGCATAGTGATGTGCTGTATACCCATCATATCTCAGCCTGTCAACTGGATACTTAATACGAGTGGACCTCCGTACAACTGGATCAGTTGCAGGCGTCTTTAAATCATGCCTGCTTTTCCTTGCACCAGGTGTAACAACATAAGGAATCCCAACTTCCTCATCAAGGCTCATTTCAGAGCCGCTTGACTCTCCATCAACATGAGAGCTACCAGCAGACACATCAAATACTGGAGCATGGTCCACTTTTTCTTTTCCCTTATGTGATACCTGCACAACACTATCAGGACTGCCATGTGACGATTCACTAGATCTCAATCTCCCTGTCCATGCATTAGATCCACTAGTAGAGGACTCTCTGGGTCCACTCAAGGCTTGAGATTGCTGCTCTGCATTTATTGCAGCATTCCCATTTCCTGCATCTGCATCTCCTACCATAACAGTTGGTGCATACCAGCTGCTCATTTCATCAAAAACAACATCTCTGCTCACTTGCATTTTGCGGGTGGAAGGGTTATAACAGCGATACCCTTTCTGGTGTTGAGCATATCCAATGAAGATGCATTTTTCTGCCTTTGGATCCAGCTTTGTTCTCTTCTCATCAGGAACATGAACATAAGCTATGCAACCAAATACCTTCAAGTGAGAAATATCTGGTTTTTGGCCTGTATACATTTCTTCAGGCGTCATGCCATGGACAGCTGCAGTGGGGGTTCTGTTCATAATATAAACAGCAGTTGCTACTGCTTCAGCCCAAAAACAATCAGGCATGTTTTTCTCATTTAGGATCGCCCGTCCTACTTCTGCAATATGCCTGTTCTTCCTTTCTGCAACCCCATTCTGCTGAGGGGTAGACCTGCATGAGTACTTCCTTTGAATTCCCTGTTCTTTCAGATATTCACAAAATTCTTCTGAAAAGTACTCTCCCCCTCCATCAGATCTTAGCACTTTAATATGCACACCTTTCTCTTTTTCAACCATGGCCTTAAAAGCCTTGAAATGGCTGAACACTTCACTTTTGTGCTTCATAAAATAAATCCACACCTTCCTAGTGTAGTCATCAATAAACGTCACATAATAATGGCATCCACCAATAGAAGCAGCTTTGGTTGTCCAAACATCTGAATGGATCACTTCCAAAGGTCTTCTGCTCACCTTAGCATTTTTGGGAAATGCATGTCTGGCCTGCTTACCCATTTGGCATGCTTCACATACCTTTTGCATTCCCTCAACTCTGAATTTAGGCAAACCTGCAACAATGTTTTTCGTTTGCATAGATTTCAGCCTTTGTATATTCACGTGCCCAATGCGCTTGTGCCATATCTCAATATCTGCAATGACACCTCTCCCATGCGACATAGCAGCTTTCACCTCAGGCATATCAACATCCAAGGTGAACATTCTGCCATTTTTGTTGCCTTTCGCAACCAAGCGGCACTTATTTTTCAGGTCTTCAACAAAGCATCCATCAGGATTAAATCTAACCTGCAGACCTTGCTCAACCATTTGGCCAACTGAAACTAGGTTCTTAGTGATTTTTGGAACATGAAGTACATCTGCCAAGTACTTCGTTTTGCCATCCTGCATAGCCAATGGCACTTTACCAACCTGCGTAATTGGGTGCGCAGTATCATCACCTGTTTCAACATAACCTGGCTTATCTAAATTTCTAACATCATGAAACCACTCACCATGACTGGTCATGTGGTTAGAGGCACCTGAATCAACATACCAAACATCATTGCAAGCTACAGCATCTCCTGACATGGAGTTAACCATATGCTGCATCACAAAGAGGTGCTCATTTCTGTCGTCACCATGCCCACTTGATGATGCATAGTTGCTTTGCTGCAACTTCCCACTTTTGATGTCATTCTGCTTTTTATAGCATGTATTCGCCTTGTGTCCAGGCTTTCCACAATAATAGCATTCTGTGCTGCTATTTACTTGTTGGTTCCTTTGCCATGAACCACGACCTCTTTGGCTCCCCCTGCCTCTAGAACTGCCACGTCCTCCTCCATAGGACTGGTTTTCCTGTTGTTGCTGCTGGTTCTGATTTCCTGCACGGCCACCAAGACGGCCTCTTCCTCTACCCCTGCCTCTACCTGTATTCGAGTAGAAAGCAGTCTCTTGAGAAGGTGAGATGGCTGGACCACCATTCCTTTGCTCTTCACTCAGCAAGAGAGCAATAAGTTCCTGAAAATCAGGAAATGTTTCACGGACTCCAATGGATGTCCGAAACTGTGCATAATCTTTCCCAAGACCATTCAAGGTCACGGACACTAAGTCCTCATCATCAACAGGTGCTCCAATGGAGGTAAGAGAATCTGCAAGGCCTTTCACCTTCAAGGAATACTCATTTATATTCATATTTTTCCTTTGCACATTGTGCAGCTCCTGCTTTAGCTGCATCTTTCGTGCTTTGGTATTTGTGCTATACAGCTTCAGCAATGTATCCCATGCCTCCTTAGGCATCTCTACATCCTGTATATGCACAATCATAGAATCTGAGATGCTAACAGATAGCCAATACAAGCATTTTCTGGCTTTTTCATGCCATTCTTTAAAGGCCTTCAATTCAGCAGGTGTGGGAGCAGTACCCAAAACTGGTTCTGTAGTTTCACCACTGATGTAATCCCAAACTCCCTTTCCCATAAGGAAGTTTGTCATCCTGAACTTCCATGCTTGGAAGTTGTTCTTGTCAAGCTTCTCACTGACAATGGTAGACAGATTCTCAGACATTTTACAAATCACGAATTGCAACAGCAGCCTGTAAACACAGCAAATGCCTCACAAGGGCAAATAGCAAAACTTCTGCGAAAAGCCTCACAGGGGCAGATCTGCAACACTGACGAAAGTGGTATTTCACCACACAGTCACTTCCTAGTGACGATTTTGCATCAACAGGCAATAGGCATGAATCTGCAGCTCCCAATATCTCTGCACACAGGCATACGATGCAATTTATGTAGCACCTTTCCACCGACTAACCGCGCAGTGGTCGCACAGCAAAAACAGGGCCTTTCTCTGAGTGCCTGCGAAGAACTTCCGCCTTCAAAACAGGCCCCGAAACGGCCCCAAATCAAAAAAATAAAGTCACCAAGGGCGTCGCCCTGTCCCGCAGCATATACTGTGCTCTCGCCACACCGCGAAGAGCCTCTCAATCTGAAACAGTGCACTCCTGCACTTCTGGCTGTGCTACCTGCAGAGATTTGCTCCCAAACTCGAAATAGGAAAGCAGCACTGGTCCTCTTACCAGGACACCACAAACTTTGCTTGCTTTCTTGAGCTCCTTACCACGAAGAAGGCTCTGATACCATGTAAAGAATGAGGGAGAGAGATAGGAGACTCAAGTTCAGCTTTCTTGACAACACACAAAAGAGAGAGGACACAAGGTTGGAGGGTGAAGCTTTTCTTCACTTTTGCACACAACAACCATACAATAGAAGAGGGAAATACCCTATATGTCAAAACCTAAAATACGTGGTTCATATGTGAACCCAAACCAAAAACATACGTGGTAGTCTAACTACACCACGAGTACAACTAACATAGGCGGTGACATAAATGATAGTCATCCAGGAGATGTATCGGGGGTAGAGCTTGATATCTCAACAGGAGGTGCACCTCTCCATTGGCAAGCTCAACCTCCATAGCGTCCAGTACATGACGGGCAAAAAAAGCTAATTACTACAGAGTCTCGAGTCTCCATGGATCCAAGAGTCTCCATTAATGCTTGATCCAAGAGACTCCATTAATGCTTGGAACGGATATTTTCATTCTGCTGTCCACGCCTTGTTTGCTTTCATTCGTTGTTCTTCCCTCAGATTGTTTCGCCTTCTGCGCCCAACCTTCAGTCGCCCGCTTTCAGATTTAGCTATTGAGTCAAGGAAGGATTTATTACTAAATCTTCACTAAATCTTGACTATACTTGATTCTATTCATATTGACAGAAGGTATCAAGTATTGATTCTGTTCTTAAACATATCCTCTTACCAGATTCGTGTTTGCAAGTTATGGAGCCTTTAATATTCAGATTACCATCTTGTGAAATGATTACCATTTTCATGGATATTATGAACCATGTCATGGAGCCTTTATGAAGATAATTGTGACGGCGTCATCTAACTCGCCACCTTTCAAAGACATAATTTTTTCACATCTTCTCTTCTTTTGTCATCTCGTCCTTCTATCAACATCTTCTCTTCCGCTGCCATGTCCTCTTCTATCAACCTCTTTTCTTCTATTTCCATCTGTTGTGCTTCCGTTTGCTCTTCTGATGCCACCTCTTCTCTGGCAATGTCATTTTTTATCACACTCTTCTACTGGCTACATCTTCTTTTGTAAATCAAGAGCCGCTAGCTATTCTAGAGCTCCGTCTTCTTTTGCGCTTGCAAATTGATGAAATTGTTCTCGTAGTGGGTGGCGCCAATCCTTTAGTGTTCATTTGTGCATCTAAAACATGCTTGCATCTGTGTTCATTCACTTTGGAGAATTAGAAACATTGTCCATTCGTTACGACACTCCTTTATTGGAGGTCTCCCTAGTAGATCTCAAGGAACACTTTCACCTTGCGGATGAGGAGATTAGTCTACATCAAGAAATCGGAGTGGATGACATTACCATAGTGCTTCCCTTGGTGGACTTGGAGGACGGTCAAAAAGGGTACAAGATCAATGGAAAACAACATTCAACCTTCAGAGTTGAGGTGATAAGAAGGAAAGATTCTCATAGTGACTTTCAAAATGCTGAAGTGAATAGTGTTATTTCACTTATAGAGAAGATGCCTTTGAATAGTTCTTTGCATGTTGCATTAACTTCTGCAGTTAGAGTTGAGAAGGTTGTTGAACTGCCTAAAACTTATGATGGGTATGTTGTCTTTGAACTCCCCCCTTTGCCTGATGGATCTCCAATGTCTGGAATGGAACAAAATGCCGATGGTCATGTATGGACAAAATATTCAACATGTTCACAAGACTTTTTCAATGGAATTGTAAGGATGAGTAGATGTTCTGGATACTTGAGATGCTGTAACATTCATTGTCCTTACCTTGAACGAATGGGAGTTCTGAATGATACACAATGGAAGGGAAAGCTTAGGAAGCCACCTATGCCTGGTCCAATTGATCCAACCTTGGGATCAATTGTCTGCAAGCATTGTTTAGAAATCCCAGAGTGTGTTTATCAATGCAGTTCTATCATATATTATTGCTTGCCTCATGAAAGAGCGAAGACGACAAGATGTGCTGTGCATGTTGGGTTCCATGACCATCCTGTTGAGAAAGGAAAAAGTCGTGCAAAGGAATTGCAAGTGGATGATCTTGTTTCAATGCATGCTAGGCTAAATGCAAATTCATCTTGCAAAAACATTGAGGTCTCAGTTACACAAGACCTTATGATGGATATGTTGCTTGCAAAGGAGGGGGTTGCTATGGAACCTCTAGATTACCAACAATTTGAAGAGGTTTTGGATACAATCACACCAATGACACAAAGGAGAAGGCTTCAGAGAATAGTGCAGAGTGCAAGATGTGATGCTAGAGGAGGAGATGGTGAAATGGATTCAATACTGGGTTTGAATAAGAGATGCAGATATTCATATGTGCAAAGTATCTTGTTTCCTGGGCAGTTGCAAGATGAACAACAACCACATATTTTCAAAATGTCGACCATTGGTCCAGGATCAGGGGTTGATTTGGTGAATCGAATGCGGCCAGGAGGTAGCCTTGGATCACAATGGGTGCATTTTGACCACGTCCATCGAGTAAAAGGATGGTCAACTATGGGTGCTCATGTGTATGACCCTTACATAAGGGAACTCTTAACAATAGCTATATGTGAATTCAAGGTGGAAGATACCAATGCACAAGTGCAATTCTGGAAGCTTTTGAATAGTCAGATGGAGAAGAATGGTTTTGAACCACCTCAATTCCGAGGATTCATGGCAAATTGGCTTGCTATCCGCACAGTTTACAATGGTGGGCCTGAAAATGTAATGGAGGGTAAAGAAAGGACTTGTGGTTTTCACTGGGAGATGAGCATGGTTGAGCATACCAAAAGATGCATTAAGCCACAATTTCAGGAGGAGCATAAGGTTCTATGTAGGAAATGGAGGGAGGCAACGACAGCTGCTTCTGCAGATCAATGCAAGAGAACATTGACCTTGTATTGGTCTCCATTGCATGTGAAATTGCATGTGAAAGAGGGTGAGTTGCCAGCACTCCACACATGGTTGGCTTGGTGGGATGTTAGAGTCAACCAATGGGGGGGAATGTTTTTGCAGCAAGAGAAAAATTCTGGGTTTGTTCCTACAGTAAATCTTTCGGAGACAAAACACTCTAGCATGAGAGCAGCACATGGGTATGCAAGACACATAACATTGTATGAAGCTTGTGCTGCAGATCTTGTAATGAGTGTCCTTCAGAGTGCTCACTATAATGCCTTTTTGAATGGAAAACACTTGGGTACAGGTCCAAATTTGGATGTTCTACGACAAAGAATACTTGATGGTGGTGGATCTAGTAAAGGAGATAGAAATAGGCTTGTTGATTTGTCACACACTGTGATTGAAGAGGCTGGGTTACACTCTCCAGAGATGGATAGACCGATGACAGAACCGATAAGTATGAGAAGAAAGAGGAGTTCTACATGTTCAACTGTGGTCCATGCACTTGATAGTCATTGCCCTGAATACATCACTGTCACTACAAAGAGAGTGATTGGAAAAAGATGACAACTTGATTTTTTAAATCCTGCAAACCAGGTAGTTTGTAGAGAGGCAAACATTCATGATGCCAATTGGGCAATTAGGAGAACTGAAGCACATAGTGTTGTCACATGCTTTGGTTACTTGACAGAAAGTCGGAGACGGTGTGGGGCAATGATCAATGCGCTTGGTAGAAGTGCAAGCAATGGTGTGCCAGCGCCTTGCTTTAAGGGAAGAAGGCAACATTCCAATGGATTGACAGAACAATTTGTTTGGTTTTGTAATAGTACTGTGACCCATACATGGAAGGTGGATAATTCCATTCAAGGTGTTCCTGGAAACTCTCCAGGTGTGTGGAAGGTTGCATGTGGGACGTCAATTACTGTGGATGAGAGGGAGACCCTGGTAAGGGCAGGATTTGTATTTGAGACTGATGATGCTATTGGTGTCATGAGCTTCCCATCTCGTATGCAAAAAATCCATACGCCAAGCCATGTGCGCCCATCTCATCGTGATGGAAAGCTTGTATCATGGAGAACTAGGTTGAATAAAGAATTCAAAGAAAGGATAAGCAAGGTAGTTGCAGAGAATGGGGAGGTTGTAAGAGAGAGCACTATTATTCCAAATGAGGTGCATCTTTTCCACATTCGTACATCAGGTTCAATTTCCAAGGGGTTAACATACTGTGTCTCAATTTCAGAATTCCCACGTTGTACATGTCTTGATTTCACTCAAAGGGAGACAAGTAAAACTCCTTATATGCCTTGCAAGCACATATACTTTGTGTTCATTGTAGTGCTGGGATTGAGTGATACAGTGCATCAGTTTATGCATCAAGCAGCGTTGACTAAGATTGAGTTGTTTCAAGCACTGGCTGGAAAAAGAAATCCATCTTCCATAGACTAGATGATGTGAAAGACATTCTATTGTTCTTTGTTGAACATGCGGATTATAGAGGTAGGGATCCTTCTATGTTTTTGTAATCGAAGTAAGGATATACTTCTGCAAGCATTAGAGGCAAGATATGTCAGCCTTTAAGGTGAATAGTAGAAGATGCAATAGATGTAATGTGCCTTTTTGCTCTACATGCCTTCCATTTTTTGGATCAGACGTTTGGAAGATGTACTTCTGCAAACATGGAAGGCATGATATGTACATGTAGAGTATGAGCACGTTTTGGCTATATTCTACCTGCTCCTATGTTGTTGTCTCTCCATAAGGATTTCAATGTGAAAGTAAGGAGAGAAAGGTATTTAATATGAGGTGTAGGATACTCCTTTTCTTTGGATGGGTGTATGGAGAAAGATACCAAGTATGGGGAGAAAGGATATGTGTAGCCTGATATTTGTATTCATGATGCATGTATGGAATATGTAATCATATAAGCATGGCGGGCATGATATGTAATGTAAAACTTGTGTGCAATGTTAGTTCTTTTTCAAATCTCGTATTCAGTACCACTATGTGTTTGTTTGCCAAATTTATTGTAATGTAAATATATGAGAAGGAAGGAGATGTGCAATTCGAACAATGTGCCCTCTACTTAGTAGTCTTTGTTTTTGTGAATCATATATTTTATATACTATTGAATCTCTCTCCATAATGAGTCTAATGTGATAGCATGAGAAGGAAGGAGGGAAGCAATATCATTTTGGGACATGACTCCTCTCTCCAATGAAATTTGATTAATCATATAGTGGATCAAGGGCTGCTCGCTTGCCTGTTGTTTAATCACGCTCGCTTAATTGGGCTCGCTCGCTTTTCCTTGCTCGCTCTTTGGTAATCCTCCAGCTCCCCTACCCTGCACCTGCACTACCAATCGCCCTCACTGCTCCGCCCTCGTCCATTCTTCTCTACCCTTCGCTCCGACTCCTCCTAGGCCTCTATGCTACCCATCCGGCGCTGCTCTCCTACCGACACCTCTCCACCAGCCTCCATCTATCCCCACTCTATTGTCCCTGCCTGATGACCTGCAGCCCCACCTTCAACCCCTCCATTGAGCTCTCTCGCTCCCTGTCATTGCTGGCCCTGCTGCTCTGCCATTGCCTCCTCATCAGTTGAACCCCCCCCTCCCCTCCTAGCCTCTAACTTAATCACACCCCTCCCCCTCTCCTAGCCTCTCCCTCAGCCTCTTGCCTTGAATTCCCCCTCTCCCATAGCCTCTCTGTTCCTCTTTGTTTTCAGCGCCTAGGACTGAGTGTGCTTCCTGCCATGGGGGGGGGCTCATGCTCTTGCTCCCACTCCCGCTCCTACACTAAGACCTGTACCAAACATGGGATCAGCCAAAAGAAATGGGGAAAGGTGGCAAAGATATGGATAAAGTTGCCAAGAAAGATGACAACAAAACCAAGAAACAAACACAACTGAAACTCGAGGATGTGAACACATGCTACAACCGAAGTGGACTTGGAGTTGTTGATAGTAAAGGAAAGGCGGGGTCCACCTCAGCCTTAGCTTTAGCTTCAGCTTTAGTTTCAGTGTCAGTATCAACTTTCGTCTCAGCTACATCCTCATCCTTAGCTTCAGTGCCAGCCTCAGTTTTAGCTTCAGTGTCAGCCTTAGTCTCAGTTTCAACTCCAGTTCCATCCACAGCCTCTACATCCGTAGCTATAGCTACTGGCAATGATATACCCATACCCATGACATTAATTGCTCCATCCTCCCCTGGGATAGAGGGGTTGTCATTGACATCATCTCTTCCAACGCTCCCTTCTTCTCCCACTGCTACAATTTTCTCACCGATTATGACACCTACTTTGGAGGGGTCATACACTATTCTGCACTATGCCTCGACCTTTCTCTCCCCTCTACCTTTGAGTCAGCCCACATTCCCACACCCTGCTGGGACTGGCTCATCTAGGCCACTATCATCTCCATATCGCACCCATCTCATCCAGTCATCACCCAGCCTCCAGTCTCATCCTCGCACTTTCATGCCATAGTCTTTTCAGTTTTTGCTACTAGGGCACTCATGAGATGACCCATTAGAGGCTTGGGAGAACTTGCTGATGGAGGTACATAGTATCCAAGAGCGTGATATGGAGCTGTCACGCTTCACACAGGAGCAAACACGCTTCACCCAGGAGCAGGCACGCTCAGGCTCAAGCTAATCTTATTCAGGGTCTCAGACAAGAGATCTCATAGCTCCGAAAAGAGATCACTGCTATACGCACAATCACCCCAGTTGTGGAGGCACAAATTGCGAGCATGCAATCTGCCATTGAGGTGATGTCCAGATGGGTTGACTAAGCCAAACGGGAACCTGCAAGGGTAGCCATTTCGGCTATCCTCCTAGAGCAGTAGTAGAGAGCTAGTAAGGCTCTCAACATTAGAGTATGGGGGATCCCATGCACTGAGGCTACACTAAGGGCAAATGCGATGGCCTTCATGGACACTACTCTGGGGGCAATTGAGCATGGGATTGAGAGAGCATGGCAGGTGGGGAGGGACCCCTACCAAGAGTAGCCCCTGATCATACAGTTCCATGACACTCTGGCACGACTTTTGGCTTTACATCGTAGGTCAGCCTTACGAGACCAACCATCGATTTCCATACATGATGACCTCACTCCACTACAGGTTGAGGAGAGGCACTTCCTATTGCAGCAGAGGAATTAAGCCTACAAGGAGGGAAAGTGGGAAGTAGTATGAGATGGATGACTCCTTATAGGCCCCCATCGGGCACCCACCTCCCCTCCCACTAGGGAGGTGGGGTCTATGAGACTCAGATATCTGACACCCTATCTTGCACCATCTAGAACTATAATGGTATCTTATGGTTAGAACCAGGAACTTCTCGAAATCCTATACTAGTCATGACATAGTCTTATATACAGAGACACATTAGAGTCCAAAGCATCCACTACCAATAGTCAATAGGTATACATAGGAGTTTTCCTACAGAGATGAGATGAGGGATATGGGGGGGTTCGAGGGTCAGGAGAAGTCACAGTCCTTTATAGATCCACACTTTTGAGGGACATCTCAGTAGAGCAGAGAGATGCACATTCCAAGTTTCTTTGGATCCAAATATGGCACATGGATAGCCGGGATCTGTTTATTACAATTTGCTACTTTCCCCTTGAGACTCCCACTTTGCCAGAGATATTTGAGGTGAGGATGAGATATCTCCATTTGCTGCTCTTTATCAGTCCATTGTTGACTTCTCTAGCTGCAAAGAAATCCTCCTAGTTGGGGACTGCAACGTGAGGATAGGTGCTCATTAGGCACCACTCCTTGACTTTAGGGATGATTACACTCTACTGCCAGACATTGACCTTGAGGAGGCAAGTATGCTACGGGTTTCGACTGACAGATGAGAACTGTTCACATCTTATGGGCAAGCCCTATTAGACCTCAACAGGATGCATGATCTCATTATTTATGATGGTATTGACAGATGGCCCGCCTTAGGTGGTTTCACGTGCTTTCCACATGGGGGAGGCTCCATTGTTGTTGACTACATCATGGGATACCTTGCCTTCACATCTCGCATCACTGACTTTATCGTAGCACCTCTCCCTCTAGGGGCTAATCATACCTATCTTTTCTTTAGCATTTCCACTCCTTGTCCCACAACACTTTCCACCCCATTGAGTTCTTACTCCACCTACCATGATATACACTTTGATTGCAATCACTCACCTACGTACTCTGGCCATTTGTACATACTTCTCACCTACATTGAATTCATACCCCTATTAGAGGATTGTGCTACCCTAGTCACCCACTCACTACACGAGGCTGCTCTTCATGCTTTCCCCCACACCGCCCACTCCACCCACCCACCACCCCCTAGGACTACCCTGTAATAGATGGTACAATGATGAGTGTAAGGCTTTACACCATCAACTCAAATTCGAAACCAAAAACAGTCTTCTGAGCAAACCAGAGACACTATGCTTGGGGGGGTCACTCATCATATGTAACCCTATCACGTGAGTTCAACAGAAGGATATTTTTTATTCCTAAAATTTACAGAAATAAATATACATAAGGGACTATTTAAAATAGTTTTCGAAAAAATTTACAGATTTGTATAGAAAAGGGGTACATTTTATTAATGAAAAAATCTACAGATAAGGGATTTTAAATATAGGCCTTGAACGCATGTGATATAGAGGGTTTATACATAGTGACCCCCCCAAGACACTATGCGAGTACCGTTGACTGGTACACAGAAAGAAACTAGACTTTGTTTGCCAGAATGAGGAGGAGCTATTGAAGATTTTGTTCAATAACAACTCTAAGTACTTTTGGTGGAGATTTCTAGAGGGACGGTCCCCCTCACCACTCACTGACACTCAGGTGTGGTTTGATTATGCACGCACACTCTATGATATCCCAAATCAGCCGGTCCCTAACCTCTCACATATGCCACACCCCACATCCTAAACCCTCTTCACTAGGGGTGGGGTAAAGGATGCCATAATGAAACTTCATAATGGCTAAGCATAGGATCATGAGAGACTATGCACTAAGTTCATTGCATATGGGATTAACCTCCTAGCTCTGATCTTAGCAAAGCTATTTAATGAAGCTGTTTGTTTGGGGTTTCCACACACTTCGACCATTAACACTACCTCACCCATCCACAAGGCAGGGGATCCCATGAGCCCGGAGAACTACAGGACCATAATTTAGGATTGGACATATCATGTCCAAGATTTATACGTCAGTACGTGATTCTGAGGTCAGTAGATTTGCAGAGTGTCAAGGACTTAGAGCAGTATGACAGGCTAGATTCTGGCATGATCATGGGGCCATGGACCACATTCTCATGCTCAGATGTATCATCAAGGAGGTGAGGGCACGAAAGCAGAGAGTTTACTATTGCTTTGTGGATTTCCACAATGCAATTGACACAGTCCCGAGAGCTCGCCTCATACGGGGCCTACAAGATTTGGGTTACGACCAGGAGATCATTTGGGCTGTCATTGCACTTTACGAGAGTTTCACGCATAGTCCAAGAGGATTTCGGTGGACAGACAAGATAATGAGCACTATCGGGGTCAAACAAGGGTGTCCATTATCACCTACCTTGTTTGGCCTCTACATTGATGAGCTTGAGATAGTGATGCAGACATAGGGGGGTAGGTTGCTCTCTTGCGGGCACGTTGATCCGGATATTGCTTTATGCAGATGACATGGCTCTCTTGTCTTCCTCAACAGAGGGGCTCCGTGCCCTATCTCTGATGGGGAGAAGGTTTCAAGGTAGGTCTTTCACGGTTATCAAGGGAGGTCATCCTGTAGTACTCATCAAGAAATGAATATATGGATCCTTCCTCAAATTTGGGGCTTGGCTCACAAGACTTGAGGGAGGGCTCACGGGAGTTGTTGGAGGGCTCATGCTCTTGGGACTTGGTGGAGGGTTCACACGGAGGAGAAGGCTCATGAGACTTGGGGGACGAGAGTTGTGGGAGGGCTCACAAGAGTTGGGGGACGTGCCACTAGGACTTGGAGAGGTTTGTATGTGCAGATGCCATGGAGGTAGTGGAGCTGGAGGAGGAAGGGTGGAGGCAGTTGTTGGCTCTTTCCTACTGCTTTCGTAGGAAGAGCTGGGTACTCTATGTTTGCAGGGTTCCGAGGCTTTTTGTCACCTACAGATATATTGGGATTGTCGGTTGTAGTATATGTGTAGCTTAGGACCTCGAGTTATGTTCCGGTGAGAGACGTAGGTTTAAATGTGATAAGCAAACAAAGTGCATGCATGTGTCAAAGGAACGTAAATCATCTTTGTTGAGGTAATGAAGGCTTTCGCCTTCATTGGGGGTTGTAGGGTTTAGGAGGAGTTTAAGGGTTAGAAGGAGGTTCCAGGGTTCAAAAGGAGGTTCCAGGGTTCAGAGGGAGGTTCCAGGGTTCAGAAGGAGGTTCCAGGATTTAGAAGGAGTCCAAGGTTAGAAGGAGGATCCAAGGTTCAGAAGGAGGTCCCAGGGTTTAGAAGGAGGTTCTAGGGTTTAGAAGGAGGTTCCAGGGTTTAGAAGGAGGTTCCAAGGTCAGGGTAGAGTACATGGTGGAGAAATCATCTCCCTCATAGATCATGGAGTTTAAGGGTTGAGGAACAAACGGTTTAGGGGAGCATAGGAGTGGGAGAGGAAGAAGGTGTAAGAGCATGGGGGAAAGAAGAGAGAGAAGGGAGGAGGAGGAGGGAGGAGGAGGAGAGAGGAGGAGGAGGAGGAGGGAGGAGGAGGAGGGAGGAGGAGGGAGGAGGAGAGGGAGAGGGTGGGTTGCAAGGTTGGAGGAGAGGGGAGGAGGAGTTGCAAGGTTAGGCCATGCTTTTGGACGTGTAGTGCAAGGAAGCATGGACACTTGAGACAAATGCTTGGAATACCAAAGTAGACTCAACACAATGCCCCAAAGAGTATGAGCTTCATTCCATTATGGGGTATTCATACAAGTTGGAGAGCTTCTCTCTCTGCACAAAGTTGTATCACAAAGTTGTAACACAAAGTTGTAACACAAAGTTGTATCACAAAGTTGTAACACAAAGTTCCAACACAAAGGTGTAACACAAAGTTGTAACACAAAGTTGTATCACAAAGTTGTAACACAAAGTTGTATCACATTCTCTTTCTACATAAGTTCATGTTGGCACAGAGAAGGGAGGAGGAGGAGGAGGAGGGAGGAGGGAGGAGGAGGGAGGAGGAGAGGGAGAGGGTGGGTTGCAAGGTTGGAGGAGAGGGGAGGAGGAGCTGCAAGGTTAGGACATGCTTTTGGACGTGCAGTGCAAGGAAGCATGGACACTTGAGACAAATGCTTGGAATACCAAAGTTGTAACACATTCTCTTTCTACATGTAGAAGTTGTAACACAAAGTTGTATCAAAAGTTGTAACACAAAGTTGTAACACAAAGTTGTAACACAAAATTGTATCACAAAGTTGTAACACAAAGTTGTAACACAAAGGTGTAACACAAAGTTGTAAACAAAGTTGTATCACAAAGTTGTAACACAAAGTTGTATCACATTCTCTTTCTACATAAGTTCATGTTGGCAGAGAGTCAACATACTCCCGGATCCATTTTATTACCCGTCCTCGGGTTATGGCTTATTTTGATTTCAGAGTTGGAATGCCATGTGCATAATCTAGTGGTTGTTTAGCTTGTGGCATGCGAGCTCATGTGAGTCATTCCTGCTGTAATGCTTTTGCGTCATACAATTTGTAGTCTGTAGTCAAGAAGCTTATCTCCTTTTAAGGAGGGGTAGACGGCTACGAATTTCGAGGGGATCTCGTTGCTGAGGTTGTGGACTGTGCCATCGAATCTTCTTGGGAAGAGGTTTGGCGGGGGTGTCGTTGTTGAGGCTGGCATTTCTTGCTATCTTACATACATGTTGGATGCGATTGCACCCGTAGCATTGAGCTTTTAGATAATTAGTTTGCAAGTTTGATATTTTTGCATATAGGAGACGGCTGTGATGTTTGACAGGGGTCTCGTTGTTGAGGCTGGAATTTCTTGCTATCTTGCATACATGTTGGATGCGATTGCACCTGTATCATTGAGCTTGTCGATAATTAGTATGCAAGTCTGATATTTTTGCATATAGGAGATGGCTGTGATGTTTGGCGGGGGTCTTGTTGCGGAGGCTACAGACTCTTTTGCCAATTCATCTTGAGTTTTGGCATAGCTTTGTGTACTACTTGTGAATTCATTGCATGCTTTGAGAGTATGGAATGAAAGTGTGTGATACTATTTTTTATGCAATCTATTATGTGCCTATGCAAAAATCATGTGAGTGCATGTGATGTGTCTAACTATATGCTTATTTGTGGGATTTGATAGGGAAACTAAGACTCAAACATCCCTAATGTGCAAAAACGTGCATATGCCAGTGAGTGTGCATGTAACAATCTAGTGCAAACTATATGTGTAAAAACGTGCATATGTGAGTGAGTGCTTGTGATACAATCTAATCCTAACTAAGGAAGACTTGGTTTCCCAAATCTTCATTTTTGTCGGGGATGGCTTGTGTGTTGATGTAGTAGCGCTTCACTCGGCTCCCATTTATTGTTGTGTTGAATTGGACTCCATCCAGTGTTTCAAGTAGCACAGCTCCAATGGGATTCATCTTTCGTACTCGGTATGGTCCTTGACCTAGATACTTCAGTTTCCCCTTGTGTACTTTGGCATTGTATAACAGGACTAAGTCGCCTTCCTTGATGTCTTTAGCTTTAAGGTTTCTGTCAAACCATACCTTTCTTCTGCGTTTTTCTATTGTCACGGCATGGTAGGTGACTAATCTTGTCTCTGTATGCTTTTCCAACTGATAGAGTCTTTCTTTCAAGGATTCATGGTCACCCATGCATTCCTATACTGCGATGCGTAGACTTTAGTTTGTGTAGGGACCGTCGTGTTAATAATGTGGCTAAGATTGTCCTACGTGTGTAGGGGAATGTGCTGGTGATGACCTACTTGCCTTTGTAACTATCTTGGTCTTCCAAGAGCTTGGTGGTGACCCAATGCTTGGGGGGATGCTACGATTGGGGGGGTGGATTGGGGCCGGGGAGCCGAGGCGATGGATGGCATCATGTCCTTCTCTTAGGTGGGGTTGCCTTCGATAGAGTCATCCCTTGAGTGATACCCTAATTGGATCTTTTTGGGTCATTGGTGGCTGTTGAAGTAGCACTGAGCATAGAGAAGAGCCTCTTGTACCTACTATTCATAGCCTTCCTGAGTGGGTGACAATAATGGCGGAGTAATGGGCAATCGTATCTGGTTGCCACTGCGATTGGCACTCTTCTCCTTTCAAGGTTGGACTTTCTTTAGAGGGTCGGGATTTGGCAGGTTGGATGTGGATGGAGCTTCAAGTTTGCCCTCCCATAGAACTTCCTTGCCTTTAGCGAGGGTGCACCAGAAGGAGTAGGACATGGTTCACACATCGGAATTACCGCGATTCATGGGTTGAGGAATCACCCTAGGATAATGACATTGGGATGTCTCATGATTTCCCCAACGAACACAATGGGCATAATAGAGCATTGGCCTGGCTCTAAGATGAGGGAATTCCTGAGTGGGATGATGTTGTCTCTGTGCCAACATGGACTTAGGAAGAATAGAATGTGTGTGTAGAGTAGCAGCAAAGCTCTGATTGTACTTGCATAAGGCTATAAATAATCACTCTTAGAAATCCAACTTGCATGTTCTACATGCAAGTTCTACATACGATTCCTACATGCAACCCTAACTGCGAGTTCTACATGCAACTCCTACATGCGAGTTCTACATGCAACTCCTATATGCAGGTTCTACATGCAAGTTCTACATAGGATTCCTACATGCAACTCCTACATGCGAGTTCTACATGCAAGTTCTACATACGATTCCTACATGCAACTACTACATGTGAGTTCTACATGCGAGTTCTACATGCAAGTTCTACATACGATTCCTACATGCAACTCCTACATGCAACTTCTATATGCAAGTTCTACATGTAGAGAGAGAATGTCTTACAATTCCTACATGCAGAGAGAGAAGCTCTCCAACTTGTATAAATACCCCATAATGGAATGAAGCCCACACTCTTTGGGGCATTGTGTTGAGTTCTACTTTGGTATTCCAAGCAATTGTCTCAAGTGTCCATGCTTCCTTGCACTCCACATCCAAAAGCATGTCCTAACTTGCAACCTCGGGGGGGTCACTCATCATATGTAACCCTATCACGTGAGTTCAACAGAAGGATTTTTTTTATTTCTAAAATTTACAGAAATAAATATACATAAGGGACTATTTAAAATAGTTTTGGAAAAAATTTACAGATTTGTATAGAAAAGGGGTATATTTTATTAGTGAAATTTTTTACAGATAAGGGATTTTAAATATAGGCCTTGAACGCACGTGATATAGAGGGTTTACACATAGTGACCCCCCCGAGCTTGCAACTCCTCCTCCCCTCTCTTCCAACCTTGCAACCCATCTTCTCCCTCTCCTCCTCCCTTCTCCTCCTCCCTCTTCCTCCTCCTCCTCCCTCCTCCTCCTCCTCCTCCTCCTTTCTCCTCCTCCCTCCTCCTCCTCCTCCTCCTCCTCCTCCTCCCTTCTCTCTCTTCTTTCCCCCATGCTCTTAGACCTTCGTCCTCTCCCAGTCCAATGCTCCCTCTAAACCCTTAGTTCCTCAACCCTTAATCTCCATGATCTACAAGGGAGACGAGTTCTCCACCATGTACTCTAGTCTAAACCTTGGAACCTCTTCTAAACTCTGGAACCTCCTTCTAAACCTTGGAACCTCCTAAAAAACCTTGGACCTCCTTCTAAACCTTGGAACCTCCTTCTAAACCTTTGAACTCCTTCTAAACCTTGGAACTCCTTCTAACCCTGGAACCTCTTCTAAACCTTGGAACCTCCTTCTAACCCTTAAACTCCTCCTACCCTGCAACCCCCAATGAAGACAAAAGCCTTCGTTACCTCAACCATGATGATACACATTCCTTTTACACATGCATGCACTATGTTTGCTTACCACACTTAAGCCTACGTCTCTCACTGACTCGAGGTCCTAAGCTACATGTATACTACAAATGACAACCCCGATATATCTATAGGTGAAAAAAAGCCTCGGAATCTATCGGGGAGACTAGCATCTCAAGTAATGAGTAAACATACGCAGGTATGTGTAAAAAACAAACTACTTCAAACTTTCATGAACATATCACTCAAGAGCTAGGAGAGCTAAAATTATTCTAACTCAAGTAAATAATAATAATAATTTCCTAACTGAAACTCTTCATTTCTGATTTAGGAAAATGCATGTTTTCTAGAAAAATAGCACCTTAAGGAATAAATCAGATGAGGTGATGGTTGTCAGAGTGTAGAGCTTGAAATTCTGAACATTTCTCCTTTTTATGGAAGCACATTTTGATACAACCACCAAAAGTTATGGGCAATCGATGATTAAAGGTTCTAAATGCCATAACCCAAAAGAAAAATTAAAACCACCTCCCTAGTCAAACTTGGACAAATTCAAAGGTGCATATGTGTTTGACTAAATCTACAGCTCCCCCTCCTTCCCTATGAAAGAGCACCCATCCCTCTCATACTTTTTCTTCCACATCTTGCCTCCATCCTCTTCCCCATTCTGAGCCCTACGCAAGACACTCCTCCCTCTCCATCGACCGCCACCCTACTCCCATCCTCACATGGTGAGTTACTTCAAGCCCATCTCGCAATGATAACCTAGCCATCCACCCACTGTCCACTCCTCGCGCTCCATTGACCACCACCCTACTCCCATCCTCACATGGTAAGTTACTTCAAACCCATCTCACATCGATAACCTAGCCATCTGTTGAAACACTGAAAGGAAAGAGTAGAGTGGACACAAAATCAGAGTACTTGCATTATAGAATGAAGAAGAAAGAGGTCCTTAAGTAGGCTCCTCATACAAGGTCACTGACATCACTGATGACCTCAGAGCTCCACAATCATCTCCTCAATCTGCTCCTAGATTCACTCAATCATCCTATGTGGCTTTTCCACCACCTAACTATGCTTGTGGGCACCTAACTGTGCCTCTAGCACTCACACATAGAAACATAAGGTGTGCCTGAGGCATACACCTTGAGATATCCCAACAAACCCCCCCTCAAGGAAATGCTTCTGGCTATGTCAAGGATACATCTAGTCTCATAGTTTCTCATGCCATCTCATGGTGGTCAAGGATAAATCTATGGCTAGGTTCTCATGCTAGCAAGGGTTTCCTTGGGTGTAAGGTAAACAGAAAGGGATACAAACAGACCTTCCAATGGTTATCTCTCCTGCATGTACATGCACACAATGTCTGTAGGAGGTACCATGGAACAAACATACACATGGCCTACATCATAAGGTGACCAGAGGTGTTTACACACAAAACACAACACACAATAATTTATTTTCATTCATTTTGTAGGACTATCCAAGCTGAGGACCTTGACATAAAAAGAGTGATCTGGAGCATACATAGAGATGATTTAAAATGCATAATCTTCATGGGATGCCTCATCTTGTGGAGGCAAATTCACTGTAAGTAGATTTGCATTTTCTGTCTTTGCTTTGTCTCTGCAGAACTTCTCACTATGGTTGTTTTTGCCACAGTGCTTGCATGGATTAACTTTGAAGCAGTCCTTTGAAAGGTGATTTGTCTTTCCACAGTGATTGCAAGGAGAGTACTTGCCCTTCTGGAATTTCATAACATAAGCAGTGTCATTGCCTTTCCTTAACTCCATGTGTCTTTCTTCTTCTTGGAGAGCTGAGATAATGCCTTCAAGGTTTGGATTGGGAAGATTCTTCAAAGTGCTTACAATATGATCAAAGCTTTCAGGCATACTCTTAAGTAGTACTGCCATAGCATCATCAGGGGTGATAGGAGAGTTGATAGAAGCTAACTGAGTCATAAGACTCCGCATATAGTTGACATGGGCAGCTAAAGTAGTATCACTTGCCATCTTTAATTCAAAGAAAGAAATTTTAAGTGATAGTTTAGAAATATGAGAGCTTGCACCAAAAATCAAATCTAGCTTCTGCCATGCTTCCGATGGAGACTCCAAGTCAGATATATGATGTATGTAATCATCACCCAAAGCTAAAGCAATTATACCATATGCTTTTTCTTCTCTTGCTGGATCCCTTGCCGGTCGTGTCGGAGCTGAAGATTCCCCAGCATTTGAGGCCGTAGAAGAAGCGGTAGGAGAAGGTTTGACAAGTCCCCATAAGTTCTCCAGCATTAATGCAAATTTTACCTTCATTTGCCATGTATGGAACCCCTTT
This sequence comes from Dipteris shenzhenensis, assembly GCF_047967505.1. Classification (NCBI taxonomy): domain Eukaryota; kingdom Viridiplantae; phylum Streptophyta; class Polypodiopsida; order Gleicheniales; family Dipteridaceae; genus Dipteris; species Dipteris shenzhenensis. Next base: position 14,294,227 of record NC_141612.1, on the reverse strand, counting down.
CCATTGAACTTCTCAAGATTATATAAAGTAGCCATGAGAGGGTCTAACCCAGATATTGGGCAGTGTCTATCTCTCTTACAAGGCAAAAAGAACTGCAATACTTCCAAAGTATAGCCACTTGTTGTAGCAAATAGTAGTGACTAGTTTTCAAACAATGATGCTACTTTTTATATGCTTCATAGAAGTGGATGAAATAACCACTTTCCAATCACAACCAGGTCTAGCAAGTCAAAACAAAACTGAAGTAACACTTGTAATGAAGTTATTAAAAACTTCAAAAGACCAGAAATGCTAGAGTAGCATTTTATGTAGCATCATTTTCAAAAGCATGTAAAAACTGTCAAAACTAGAGGAGCTGAACTTGGAGGGCTCATAGCACACTCTTCAAAGCAAAAGAAAGGGGGCTTTCTGAGGCAAAAGAAAGCTGATATACCACAGTAGATCCTCTGGGAAGAAGAGGTGAAAAAACGCGTCAGGTCGCCTTCACCTTCTTGAACAAAGTCGACTGGTTTTTCTCTGTTTTCTCCTTCAATATGCAGCCATTGCTGCTCAGATTTCAGCACAAGGTAGCTCTAGGTATGTAGAAGCTTGCCCTGGAAGGAATTAAGAAAAGACAGAGCAGGTGCAGAGAAAACGCAGAAGAGAAAAACGACGACTTTTCTGCAATGGCGACCAGCAGCGCGGGTTGTTCTCCAATTGCTTGCAGCCCGAAGTTCGCCCTAACAAGAGGGATCTACAGCAGAAAGGGTGTGGGAAATGGTTGAGGATTGAAGGAGAACAAGCTCAAGCAAAATTTTTGGAGAAGAGGGAGAGATGGTGAAGAAGAAGAAGAAGAAGATGATGATGATGTGGCAAAAATGGGCTCAAGGGGGATGAAATGGCTCTGATACCATGTTGAAACACTGAAAGGAAAGAGTAGAGTGGACACAAAATCAGAGTACTTGCATTATAGAATGAAGAAGAAAGAGGTCCTTAAGTAGGCTCCTCATACAAGGTCACTGACATCACTGATGACCTCAGAGCTCCACAATCATCTCCTCAATCTGCTCCTAGATTCACTCAATCATCCTATGTGGCTTTTCCACCACCTAACTGTGCTTGTGGGCACCTAACTGTGCCTCTAGCACTCACACATAGAAACATAAGGTGTGCTTGAGATATCCCAACACCATCGACCCACTGTCCATTGGTCCTCAACAATCCTATTACATCGCGAAAGACTTGGAGAGCGTTCAGGTGACCATCTCTTCCTCCCTTTGGATTTCCATCAAAGTTTTCCATTTTTCGTCCATCAAGTTTTTTCTTTTACTCCCTCCCCCTCCTCCATCTCCCCCTCCATCTCCTCCCCCTCCCCCTCCATCCCCTCCCCCTCCTCCATCTCCTCCCCTTCCATCTCCACCACCCCCCTTGCCCCCCCCCCCCCCTTCCATCTCCCCCTCCACCCTTCACCCCTTCCATCTCCACCCCCCCTTTTTCCCCCTCCTCCATCTCCCCCTCCACCCTCCACCCCTTCCATCTCCACCACCCCATTCCCTCCCCCTCTACCCTCCACCCCTTCCCTCTCCACCCCCCTCCCCCTCCTCCATCTCCCCCCCTCACCACCACCCTTCCCCCCCCCTCCTCCATCTCCACCTTCCCCCCTCACCACCACCCTTTCCCCCCCCCTTCTCCATTTCCACCACCCCCCCTCCCTTCTCCACCCCCAGCCTTCCGCCCCCCCCCCCCTCCTCTCTCTCTCTCTCTCTCTCTCTCTCTCTCTCTCTCTCTCTCTCTCTCTCTCTCTCTCTCTCTCTCTCTCTCTCTTTCTCTCTCTCGCCCTCTCTCTCTCTCTCTCTACCCCCCTCGCCAGCCGCTCCTCCCCTAACCTACCTAATCCTAGTACTAAAGCAAGGGCCTAAGCCCTTGCTGTTGCTACAAGGGGTAGTGGCGCCCGCCGGAACGATGGCGCCCATGTGCAGTGGCTACCCGCCCTGTGCCCTCAACCCCTCCCCTCCACCCCCTTCCCCCTCCGCCCGCCCTACGCCCACGCGCTCCCTCTCCCCTCCACCCTCTGCCTCCGCGCTTCCCCTCCCCCTCCCCTCCACCCTCTGCCTCTGCCTTGCGTCCTCAGCCCCCTCCCCTCCTCCCGCACCCTCACCCCCTCCCCTCTACCCTCCCTTCCACCCACCCCCCGCTGCCATGTGGAAATTTCCCCCCGCTACCGCACGAAATCCCCCCCTCCTAAAGAATTTTTTTAAAATAAATTTATTATATTTAAAATTTTAAAAAAAATAAAAATTCCTAACCTAACCCTAAGACTAACCAAGGTTACGTTAGTTAGACCTAGCTTAGGTTAGTCTAACTTAGTTAGGGTTAACCTAGGTTAGTTACTAACAACTAAGTTAGTTTAACTAACCTTCAGTTAGTAACTAACTGTAGTTAGTGAAACTAATTAGGTTAATCTCCTAGTTCTAATAACTGAGGAGGATATAGGTTAGTTAATCTAACTGGAATTAACTTGGTTCAAAGTCGTCAGTTGAACTTCAAGTCTATTCACACCAACCTTAAGGACCCCCCCAAAAGGCCAATTTTACCCCTACTTCAACACATCGTATCGCGCTCGTTTGGGACCCAAACTTGGCCCTGTTTAACCAAAATTTCACACATGAAAACACCATGCTACAGAATATTTTTCCAGCCCATTTCACACCATTTTGGCATCCCTAGCACTTGCTCATTCGCGCCCCCATGCGGGCCTCGTTTTGCACAAATTTGCTCGTATCTTTATGCCATGACCTTCGATTGATGATCCGTCTGCACCGGCACATTTCCCTACACACGTAGGACAATCTTAGGCACATTATTAACATGACGGTCCCTACACAAACTAACACCACTCTAACCCTCCCAACATAACTACGACACCTGCACTTGTGACAGAGACACCCTTTGCAAATCTCGCCCAATTTGCATGCAGCTACGTTTCGACCAATGCCTCCGACTCCAACACTCGCCAAATTTGCATACATCTCTGCTACAACCACCGCCCCCAACAATCCTCTACCCCAAATCCCCCCTTGAGATTCAATCACTCCCTTTAACTCCTCCATGCCACAACATGGCTGGACGCTGTTGCGACAATGATGGGGATATCAACCTCGATGCAGAGGTTGACAATTTCTTTAATCAAAGAAATAATAACACTCTAGGCAGGCGCCCCTTGGGAAAACTAGAACTTCCCAAATATAATTGTAAGGGAGATCCAGCCCGATTTCTCCAGCTTTTTGATGTCGCATGCCGAGCAGGTGGAGATCAATCCCATGAAACCAAGGTGGCTTGGTTTCCCATGGTCTTACCTAGACCTTCTAGTGGAAGAGCACACCACATGGGACCGGATTCAAACAGAATTTAAAAGGCGCTTTCAAACGGAGAGGCTACAAGATGATCCCGCTCTCCAACTAAGCAAGATCAAACAAGGCCGTCGAGAAGATGTACGCACCTACCTGGGTAAGATGAAAAGATTAATCGCCAAATCTGACCCATGCCCGATGCAAAGTACCTCACGGCCTGGTTCATTACAGGACTAAGAAAGAAAATCCGAAAGGATATGAAAAAGATTAGCAGTTATGAAATGTTCAATGCTGCTCATGTGGCATCCATTGACATCAAGGATGTGTTGGGATATCTCAAGGTGTATGCCTCAGGCACACCTTATGTTTCTATGTGTGAGTGCTAGAGGCACAGTTAGGTGCCCACAAGCACAGTTAGGTGGTGGAAAAGCCACATAGGATGATTGAGTGAATCTAGGAACAGATTGAGGAGATGATTGAGGAGCTTTGAGGTCATCAGTGATGTCAGTGACCTTGTATGAGGTGCCTACTTAAGGACCTCTTTCTTCTTCATTCTGAGAGCAAGTATTCTGATTTTGTGTCAACTCTACTCTTTCCTTTCAGTGTTCCAACATGGTATCAGAGCCATTTGATCCTCCTTGAGCCCATTTCTGCCACATCATCATCATCTTCTTCTTCTTCTTCTTCACCATCTCTCCCTCTTCTCCAAAAATTTTGCTTGAGCTTGTTCTCCTTCAATCCTCAACCATTTCCCACGCCCTTTCTGCTAGAGATCCTTGTGGTTGGGGCG